>NW_027464588.1:21972500-22110000 GCF_043290135.1 Rhipicephalus microplus
TTCTCTGAATCTCTTGTGCAACGAAGCAGATCTTTCTTGTTTTCATACCAAAAGAACTCGGGTGAAAAATTTATTTGAAGCTCTTTTCCATCTGTGCCCCTATGAAAACGACAACATTTTCGCTCAAGCTATCTTCACTATTTTGTTTTTAATTTCAGGCCTAGCTTCAGTGTTTCTACCCACCAACATACATTTCTTACTCTATTCACTTGAAGTTATCTCATAGCGCCTTCATTGTTTCAGAGGTAGCATTGTCGTATTTCGTCGCTTTTCAAACGACATTACTTCATGCTGGCGACAAACCCCGAACTGACGTGTTGCTTGTTGCGTTCGGGAATGCGTATAAAGACAAGCACTAGTTACGCCTCAGGTGGTAGCTTATATCTAAATAAGGACGGTAGGAGCACAGATTGTTAATATAACTATGTAGTTAATGTGTTAATTTAACCATGTAGCCCGCTGTATCATATTTTGTATATATTGAATATAATACCTGAATGACGCTACTATAGGTGTCGTGATAAGCAGTTATCGCAGACTTGACTTAGTATAAAAAGTTAGTGAAATAAATATGCAATAATAAATGATTATTTACAATTACTACTAATAAAGTTATGTGCCAAACAAAACTTTATTCATTTATGTTTTAAACGAACTCTACACGAAAATTAAAAGTAGAGTTTTCTCACAAGTTTTCTGAAGGAAGAACTTTTTGTGCGCATTTTAATGTTGAATGCGAGAATGGGGGCAATTTAAATATGAGAGTGTTAAGATGAAGTGACATTGCCAGTGCGGGCCCAACTAATGCAGTCAGAAACTATTAGGGTGTCAGTATGAATCGAACAGAGCTATCCTGTATAAAATCAGATATTCTACTGCACAGCCACGACAGGTCTCGGAATTGCATTGGAAATGAGCATGCGAAGGCGTAATGTTGCTGAAAGGTCAATTGTTGTTCCAGTGCTGCATATCTAACTCTATAGACATTTTATACGTTCTCGTATAAAACAGGCGTTACGTCTGGTTAGCCTCTTTTTAAAACTTAGGTGCCATCCACTGAAGTTAGTGTATGAAGAACTAGCCATTGCCACCATCCTCGCAAGCACAAACACTCCATATCAGCTAATGTCTTCTGGTGTTGTTAATACCCAAGTTGACTTGCCAACGTTACACAGCTGTAAACTGGTTATGACTAGCATGTGCGATGGTTCAACATGTCTGCATGTAATATATTTGAACATATAATTATCCCTATTTTGTAACGATTCACTCAGTGAACAAATTGAACCGCTATCTCCTTCCCTCCGCATGCTTCTCATAACATGAATTCCCAGCGTACGTAAAATCTGTCGGAATTTTTCCCCGAAAAATGCTGTGAAGGCAATGTGCCATTTTTTATTGTATAACGAAAGAACGACTATGTTTTGCATGTTCCTTCGTCTTGAACTTATATTTGTTGACTTCGAGCTTAGCTGCCATTCACTTTTGCTCTCATATTTGATGCAGCAGATAATATATGTGTTGCACTAGTTGCGCATCACACAGACAAGCACTAGTTACGCCTCAGGTGGTAGCTTATATCTAACCAAGTATTGATCACTGGTATGTATCCCAAAGCGTCTTATAAATATTCATGTTCGATACTATACAGTGCTCGAAAAATGTACCATCACAAGTAAAAATAAGAAAAAGAAGACATAGTGTGGCGTTTATTAAAAATATCGCACGGTCAACCCATATAACTTGCTCAACACACAATTTTACGTCTTAACGTAGGTGACATCATGATATCAGTACGTTGTCGAAGCATACTTGACCTTTGTGACGTGTACATGCATACACGCACATAGTAAACAGAACTGAAGGATCGGCAAATTTTCATTTTTGCAAATATCATTGACGTAATAAAGATAAAAGCATAATAACCTTAAAAACAACAAAAAATAAATTAAGAAAGTAGACTTGTCATAACATATAAAAGCGCACAAGGTGCACTGACCACTGCAACTGCGCCTGCTCCATTCTACCGGAGCAAAGTACGTGGCATCGCTAGGACAACGTGGAGTTGCCGTAACTTGGCGTAGAAGACGCATGCGCAGTGAGATGAGTGGCCACGTGCACGTAAGAGCGCAGCTCTTCTTCTCGAACAGCCGATTTGTCGCCCATGCAGTAGAGCAACGCGTATGCCATGGTGAGAAACCCCGTGCCCAGAAAGTCGCCGCAGCCCGTCAGGCAGGGGATGGCCGCGTTGTCCGGGTCGACGCCCCAGTTCCATAGGTGGTACACGATGAGGCGTGCCAGGTACAGCAATACCAGAACCTGCACAATTCGAGTAAGTGTTGGCTGCTCCGGCATAATATTACTAGTCACAGTCGCACCTGTCAAAGCCCCGAAATAATTATTAGGCATGTCGTAGTACAGAGCTTCAGAAATTCTGACACCACCACCCGCCAAGGTGGGCTAGTTGCTAAGGCACTCGGCTGCTGAGTTGCAGGTCGTAGGATTGAATTCCGATTCCGGTGCCTGCATTTTCAATGGAGCCAAAAGTTCTATAGGCCCGTGTGCTCAAGGTTTGGGTGCACGCTAAAGAACCTTAGGTGGTTTATATATCCGGAGCCATCTACTACGGCGCCTTTCGTATGCATATTGTGTTTGGGGCCATAAACCACACATATTAACATGGTATCACATCCCCAGCTTATGTGGTCGTATATGCGACGGAGGCTCATGTGCTTGAGGCCCTTGTTTGAGGCCAAAGTGCTTAGATTTAGTTGAACGTTCAAGAACCTCAGGCGGTAGAAATTTCCGGAGCCACGCTCTACGGTCTCTCGCATATTCGTACAGTGGTTTGGGGACGTTATGCCCAAACAAATATAATGTGGCTGATTTCAGTAACGAGTACCGGCACCTGTTTGCCAGACATGCAAGACATGTAATTCATCTGGAAGGAGGAACAGGATGCAGCTTTCCCTGAACTACGGGAGCTTTTGCAGACACCGTGAGTCCTCGCTCACTTTGACCGAGATGCTGATACTGAGAGTCATATTGACGCCAGTAACATGAGTCTTGGTATTGACCTCGTCCAACTACAAGAGGGCACGGAGCAAGTGATAAAACTCTTTCTCGCGCTGACGTAAACTACTCCACGTCAGAAAAAGGGCGCCTCGCTGTTGTATGGGCCACGATTAAATTTAGGTCTTACCATCATGAACGCCACTTCAAGGTAGTAAACGACCATCATTCGTTGTGCTCGTTAGCCAACCTACAGGACCCGTGTGGGCGACTGGCAGGATGGCGTCTTCGTCTTCAGAAATTCAATTTCACGATCACTATCAAATTGGGCCGCAAGCACAAAGATACGGATTCGTTGTCCCACTCTCCTGTCGAAGTTTGTGGCCACGACAACGAAGATGACGGTAGTACTACAACTACGCTTACTACAAACGATCTGATTACACGACAGCACGCGGGAGACAAAATACGCACAGTTGTTGAAAACTTGAAAGACGTAACTTTTCCATACCTCATTGTATTTCTCGAAGTCTGTCGTCATACTGCCTGTGAGATGGGGCTCTGTATTAGAAAAACTCCAACGGCATTGAGAGAACTTATCTTCTTGTCGTGCCAACTGACATGCGTGACGACATCCTTATCGCCTGCCACGATGAGTTCACATCTGGTCATTTTGGTTCCTCTCGAACTCTCGCTCGACAAGCGTAATACTAACCTAAGCTTTACGCATCCGTTAAGTGATACGAGAAAATCTGCCAGGATTGTCAACGCCAAAAATCCCCGCCACTGAAGCCCATTGGCTTCTTTAAACAATCGAACCACCTAGTGTGGCGTTCGATCAGATAAGAATAGATTTACTGGGGCTCTTTCCGCTGACATCTGCCGGCAACA
Organism: Rhipicephalus microplus; assembly: GCF_043290135.1. Lineage (NCBI taxonomy): Eukaryota > Metazoa > Arthropoda > Arachnida > Ixodida > Ixodidae > Rhipicephalus > Rhipicephalus microplus. Next base: position 21,976,404 of record NW_027464588.1, read on the forward strand.
AGTGGACCTTAGCAGCCACAGACTATTTGACGAAGTAAGCCGAAACAAAGGCACTACAGCGCGCTACAGACGAAACGTAGTAAAAAAGGGCGTGCGTGGGCTTCGTATCCTTGGCTGTGCTGGCACAGAAAGTTGTCGCCGAGTATAGTGAACACTCATTCAGCCCGTTTGTCTGCGATAGAGAGGACACCAGAAAGCTAGCTGCTTCGCCCGCCGGAAGATGCGCCGAAGTGATTTGGCCAAGCCCGGGTGTTGTTCGGCATTGCGAGGGTTAGCAGAGCTGATCGCGCACGCGAACAGCGACGTCGCGCCTGGAACATCGATGACGCGCGGGCCAGGGAAGCCGAATTCAAGCGTCGGAGGTGAAAGATCAATGAAAGTGACGAGGTGCGAGTGCGAGAATGGAGACAGCTCGCGGGTAACACCGACGAGACGCAAGCCAGGAAAGCCAAGCGCAAGCGTCTTCAACGCGTAGGCAACGCCGACGAAACGCGAGCGAAGAAGCCAAGTGGAAGCACCGAGAGCGGAACGCCAACGCTGATGAATCCTCGACGTTGTCGTCGTTTGGAAACTTCTCGAAAGTGCCATGCGCCCTCCACGTAAGCACCCACCCACTAGCGCCAGGCTCCGCCGGGTGAACAGGAGGCGACATGTAAGAACAATCAGTACCTTCTCAAAGACACTATACTGCTCCGAGTGCGTTGCCGTGCGCATCGGTGATGTCTCTATCTTCGTGCTGTACGTCACTCCCAACCTGCCGAAGGAGCAGGTTCAGCGCTGTCTGGAGGAGACCCTGACCCATTGAAGCGAGGCGTGTCGATGTGCACCTCTTTTAGACGCGGGATACTTCAACGTTTTCTTCAGCGGAGAAGACATGAATGGCTGGTCGATTACATGCTAGACTTGCGTGTAAGTGCGTGTCGGCAGAACGGAAATCACCCACCACAATAAAAGGAATGCGCATCGATCTGGCCTTAGCCAACTGCGACGCAGAATGTCTGCAGGAACCTCTCAGCGTGCACTTCACCGATCACAAGGCGGCGATAATCAAGGCGAAACGCGCGCCTGCTCCGGTCCAGCGCCCGTGTCCACTGCGAAGAAACGACTAGACACACGCCAGCCATCGCTTCAAACGAATCTTCCAGCGCCCACCACAGCACCCGCGTTAGCGCCTTTCAATCCGTCACGCCACACGTGCACAACGCTGATGCTTCGCACCCTTTCAGGATTCCGTTCGGAGAGATCGTTCAAATTTTTTATTATTATAAATTCGAATCTCTAGTGCTTCTTCAACGTCCACCTAGATTAAATACATTGGCCTATAGCTTTTCCAGCTCAATCGGAAATGGGGCCGATGCAGAGGGGATAGGATCGCGAGACCTGCTGCTGACACTCGAACACCATAATTAATAGACCACCGTGGCGGGACTCAGGACAGCTGCTATTACTAAAAGCGTCTAAACAGTCTCTAAAAGGCCTTGTTGGCCGATTAGTGTTGTTACTTTGGTGTACTGACCATAAAATAGACAATATCGACAGACAAGAAATATTTGCGACTTAGGAATGTGATAGAGTAATAACATCCACTTAAAAATTATACCTGTACCTAAGAATTTTCCCTGTGTTTTTCACAGCATTTCTAGCTACCCTTTTTATTACAATGAACTTCCAGAGTCGCCATTGCTTTCGCGGCATTTTAGGTATCGCTACTTCACTAAAAGAAGAGTTGATTTCGTAATACATTGTGAGAGAGCAGCGTTTGCCTAAAGATGGCCTCTTGCTCATGCATGTCATAACCTACCTCTGTACCTTCTTGTTGGCATTTTTACGTATTCATTGCTTTCAATTAGCACTACTACACCCTAATTCTGAGCTCTTACTTTACATACCTCCCTGAAGGGCCTCTAAAGGGTGAAGGCCGAACATAATAAGCAGAGCCTCGGGGAAATTTCGAACGGCTAGAAAACAACGTGCTTAGATCAAGAAATTCTAGGTTACCTTATAGAGTATATGATCCGGATACTTAGAATATGAACAGGGCGAATTCACTAGCGAGTATTCTTTTTTGTTTTTCTCGCCTTTCTTTTTATTCCGCTGGTGAAGTGTTGCATGCAATTTGTCTCTTGAAGCGTCTATCTAGGAGGCATCCGCGTCGCTTCTCGCACTCATGATTTCTGAACGCCAAACCTCCCTAAGGACAACAACAACAAATATAATAATAATATTATTAATATAATAATAATAATATAATAATGATAATATCAATAATAATAATAATAATAATAATAATAATAATAATAATAATAATAATAATAATAATAATAATAATAATAATAATAATGAACTGACTCGTGACAAACTGACAGCTAAAGTGAATCCCCACATCCTCCATCCCTAGTGCACACGCCTCAGGCTGGGCTTAAAGCGTCATGGTTACCGGTGGGCAGTTACAGCACCTCACCGTGACTTCTTGTTCAAGGACAAAAAGCATCAAGCCTGCGCGGGCCGTGCAGCACTGTCACCGCGGAAGCAGTCAGAGCGGAATTTCTGAAGACTTCTTTTTATATGCATTGTGTAACTGCTACGAGCACACACGTAGGGTATTGATTATGCCATAAATAACAATTTTTTGTGGCAGGAAGGCATTTACTATGCCATTATTGGTTATAACGCAATTAGCAATGTGTGATGCCAGGTTGTTTATTTGCTGGTCTGGAACACTTTATTACTTATAATAACGCGATTCTTTTCTCGACATGAAAGTTGCCTAGTGTTAATATGCAACGAAGTTTCACGCACGAGGTTTAAAGCACCGGTGTAGCTTAGCGGTAAAATACTGGGCTGGCAGGCAGGGGACCCAGTTTCGGATCCCAGTCGGGCCTCGGAGTTTTTGTTTACTTCGCTTGTTTCTTTTTCTCCACAACGCACGATTGCGAATACGGACACCGGCGACGGACAATTACGGCACGAAGGCCCTTGCGCTCTCATAATATCTTTCTCTGTAATACATTTAACTGTCCGAAAACATGAAATTTACTAACAAAGTTAATGTATAGCTACAGGAGCCATTACCGCGGGAAATACTGAACTGAAAATTACGAACACAAAAGATAACAACATAGTCATGCAAAAAAACCCTCTAGCTGCGCTGAGCAGTAGTTATGTAAAACTTAATCAGCGAACGCAGAAAAACGGACGCAACCATTCACCTTTTGGCGCTCTAGAGTGCAATTACGAGTTTCTCAAATAGATGGCGCCAACGACTCGTGGAGGGTCAAAGTGAGTCAAAGCCATGGTTTGATTCTCTCTGAAAGCACGTCTTATTGTTGGTGCTTAGGCTGCGCAATTCTTCGCCGGGCTGAACTTAACCAGCACCGGATACAATAAAAAGTGATTCCGTACATGTCTACGCTTCAGTTTTATTGCAACCTATAGTTCCACTTGGTGATAGTTATCTGTACTTTTTTACCTTAATTGGAACATAGGCTTGCCAGTGCAATATTTATTTTTATTTACCTATTTATTTAAGTATACATCTGTATATTTATTTACTTATTTTCTGATTGATTGATACTGTGATCAGGTACACGATGTTGGCAGCTTGGTACATTATAAAGGTGCATCAAGTTAAAAAAGATAACACGGGAAAGACTGGTTTTGTTAGCACGTGTGCTTTGATAAACAAAACTAAAGGGCAATAAGCGTTAGTCCAGCATTCTTAGGCTCTAACAGGCGAGTTAGCACGAGGTGAAAGAGAAAAAAGAAACATACAAAATTATTCTAGCCAGAGAAAACAATTGCTTCCAACCGAAGGTGAGATTCAAATTGCGAGAGTTAACCTTGCGTCAACCTTTTACCGGGCTATTTGTTCCAATCCACTACCGTTAATACTGATTGATGTGTGGGGTTTAACGTCCCAAAACCACCTTATGCTTATGAGAGACGGCGTAGTGGAGGGCTCCGGAAATTTCGACCACCTGGAGTTCTTTAACGTGTACCCAAATCTGAGCAAACGGGCCTACAACAATTCCGCCTCCATCGGAAATGCAGCCGCCGCAGCCGGGATTTGATCCCGCGACTTGCAGGTTAGCAGCCGAGTACCTTAGCAACTAGGCCACCGCGGCGGGGCTACAGTGAATTCTAGGAAAGAAAGAATTAGGAACGTGTCGTGAATACAGTTGCAGCTAGTGAGTTCCTGTGTCTGGTATCATAACCTGACAAATATTGAAGGTGCGGCGTGTCGATCTTGAATTGACCTTTGATCAGTTGAAAGAAAGAATTTTAAATGGCATATACGAGAAGAAAGGATGACGTAATTGAGCCACCTTTGCAAAGCTGACCCGTTTTGAAGCCACCAGTGTCTGCCCAGCATTAGACATTTCACGCCAAGATCAAGTACACAACGATCCTTGCCGATACTGCGGCGCACTGGGGAGTATAGCACGCGGCAGATTTAATTCTAAATCCTTTTGTTCGGTGCACACCAGCCGGCCCACGCAGGAGGTTCAAAAATGAAACGCCACCGAAGTCATTAAATCCCACCGCATGCTCTGACATTTTGATCATTTGTTGGGCCGACAAGGTGGGCTTCACTCGTGTGATGATGCTCCCTCCTTTTTTCTTCCTTCCTACAGGCCCCGCCGAGACCGCAGCTTCAGCCATGAAATAAGGCGTCCAATGCTAACGATTTGAACTAAAGCAGCAGTTGTCCTCCTGTCTACTTTATCGGGTGTATTTGTGCGTCGACACCTGGGAGTGTTTGTCAGCGCTGTTCGTAGCCCTGATGGTTGCGTGCGGAATACTCATGTTTTTCCTCCTGTGTCTAAACAATAAGTGAATCCTTCGCGTTTCGTAATTACGCAACATGGTCGGTGGGGACACACCTGCCCTAGCGATGCACCACAATAGGCTGCGAAGAAGGTGATGGTCATGGAGACCTTGCCGAAGCGCAGAATCCTAGAGAGCACGGCGAACAGCGTCTGGCCGGGCACCACGACGCCGACGAGCACGTAGGCAACGTTGGCCATCTCCCCACCCTGGTAGTACATCTGTAGGGGCCCCACGCAGACGTGTTCCCCGAACGGTATGTCTCCCAGTGGCGTCAGCCGGTTCAGGTAACTGGACAAGCTGCAGCTGAAGACGGCTGCCAGGTTGCCGCCCAGCGCTGCAATCGGTAACCATCAGACACGCGGAGAATAGTATTTCACGGTTGGTTCGATCGCGATCCGAAACGAACTTCTTACACGTAAATGTTTTACGCTGGGATACACCACCGCTCTACTCACGCCTTTCTATCGAGGGTAATACGTTGTGAAACATACACACACAGATGACCAAGAAAAATTCGAAAAAAAGAACAAATTGTTCAGTCACCACTAGTCACACCTATGACACCTATATATAGCTCCGCAATATGCGGAGTGAAGCGACTCTAACACGGAACGCGCATTAATCAGCACACTAATGGTGAGCTATTTGTGTACGTTATTTTCTGTTGACGGTGATCATAGCTCGGTGGCACTTCAGCGTGTTCACATTTAATAACTGGCGAGATAGCGAGAAATGTGCGCTTTAGATATAACTTTAGAAGTCATGGCTCTTCCTCTGAATGTGTTCTTATGATCCGCACGAGTGAGCACGCCTCTGCAATACGTTAATTGCCGCTCGTGCAGGCGTGACCTTGATGCGGGTGGTTTAAACGTTTCACCGCTAGTTTCTGTTGAAGTTACGGAGAGCAAAAATGCCGATTCTCTCACTGCAGTGGCCGTCTTTACGGAAATGGTGCACTGCTCAAAAATTAAGAAGCAACAAATGTGAGAGCTGCTGATTCTTACTGGTCCTGTGTATACTTGAGCGTTCATTTTGTGCGTGTTACTTTGTGTCTGAGCAGCTAGTGAGAAGCTAGTACACAGTTCTTAGTTGGTGCTCGTCCTGTTGTATGTTCGTTTCGTGCGCCTGTTCTGCTTGAGCAGCGCGCGGCAAGTTTTGAGCTGCATGCCATTCTTCAAGTTAACCTAAATTAGCTGCTGCCGCCTTCATTCCTTCCCTGTTGTGGAATTGCGCAGTAAATGTTTAGATACCTCTGTCAAGATAAGTTTACCTTTCGGGTAAAAGCCTATTCTATGAAGGAAGGAATGGCCAATGCCTCCTTCTTTTCTTTCATAGCCAGTGCAAATGCGCGCTCCTCAACGGAAGCCATCGGTTTACCTTAGTTCGGAGAATGTTCGTGGTGTGTCGCCACACGTGCAGCTGCTGGCGCCACAGGTGCGTTCAAGCACTTTTCCTCGCAGGTATAGTGGACACCTTTATGTCTCGAATAATATATTTCTATCATATTTGTTATTGCTCCTAGGTTTGTGGCTCAGAACCTTGCCGATGCCACCTCATGGTACTCTTGAAGTCAGTGCATGAAGTAGTCTCGTAATGATGCTTCCCCATTGTTTGCTTACATTGCGCCATGAACGCCGACATGCTACCTCAGAACACCGTAGCATTTACAGAAGCAGCGTAAGCGCCAACATTGTGAACACCAGGAATGTAAGACACCACCCCGGGGATCTGTACACAACCGAACAAAACAATAGAGAGTTTTAGTGCTGGGTACGCATTCTCTTAGGGCGTTGCGGGCTTGGGAGGGCGCGGCGTTGCGTACCCAACCCATACCCAACTAAAATGCCTTTTAGTTGGCGCCACGGTTGCGCGCACGCAAACGCGTGCCGCACGAAGGTCACACGCGTTCGTTGCAACATAGCGTCCGGTCACGTAAGTATGTTTTAATTATTTTTTTACAATTTAAAGTGGTAAATTTGACGTGCATAGGTAAATGGAGTGAATTACTTTCAATAAATTCTTTTTAATTATTTTGACAGCTTTCAGCACTAAATACATTTTTTTTGTGTTTGCCGTAGTTGCAACTGAAGCCGGCACCGTCGAAGCCAAGCAATCCGGATGGCCGGTCGTAGTCCCACAAACGCGACAACAGAGCAATGGTGTAACTTTTAAGTTTGTGTAAATTTTACTTTGTACGTATACTTCTTTACTTTAACGTGTTACCGGATACCGGTTTGCATTTACCGTGTTACCGAAACGCGTGTCTTCCAACGTTTTCAGCTCCTCATACTTAGATGTTTACGTACGTACGTAAACATGTATGCCTTTGCGTTTTCGCGAACCATAAATGGTGATGCTAACTGCATTTAACTTACATATTTTGGATCGCCGATGCGACAAAATCACGATACTTTTTTTATCGTGTACAGTATCCTGGTATATGCAAAAAGATTAAAAGTACAAGGTTACTGTAACGATGGTGTCGACATCTTGTGACACTTTATCCAACCACAGTCTCAAACACGTTGGCTTACGCGTAAATTTTTTCGGCCTGAAAATGATTAAAAAGGTAACTCTATTTTAATCACGCTGCTGGCGTTTTTTTGCACAAGACGTACAACGCACAATGTTTCTGCAGTAACAGTTTTGTGATTGCCTACTTTACTATGCCCCCCGCTAGATTGCGCCACCTATTAAGCTGGTTGGGGGCTCGCACGTTTTTGGCTTCTATGTACTAGCGCATTCTAGCTTTGGTAATCTGGCTGAAACAATTTAATCACTATTGATCTACCGCCAGTACCTCACGCAACAGAAAAATGTCCACCTGGGGCGTGAAGTAAAAACTTGCACTGCTTCACCGTAGGCGGCATCTTATAAGGCGGCCGATCCATGCTGACCAAGATTTAGCGCCTTTGTGCTATAATAATTGTGTCAAGCTAGTGGCTCTGGTCAGTCTCGGCTTGGCTCGCCCTAAAGGTGAGTTACATCACGGGTAACATGATGCGCCAGGGCAAGTTATCTCCGCTGGGAGGCCATTGGTGACAGCGTTGTTTATGGCAGCACGGACGCATCGCCCCAGCGATCTTGCGACGCATCTGTTTGGGGGTTCACGCATGCGCAATACCGCCGCCCCAACGTCCTGGGTACGCAAGCCGCTTGGGTACCCAGCACTAAACAAACAGATGCGTCGCAAGACCGCTGGGGCGATGGGGCCAAGCGTCCGCGCGGCCATAAACAACGCTGCCACCACTGGCCTCCTAGCAGAGATAAGCTGCCCCGGCGCACATGCTGGTGCATCATGTTACCTTCAAGGCGAGAAAAGCCGAGGCTGGCCAGAGCCACCACTTTGACTTCTAAGTTTTAAGCACAAATATTATAGTGGCTAGCTGCTAAAGAAATAGCATGGCACAAAGGCGCGAAATGTCGGACGGCATGGATTGGCCACTTTCGCAAGAACTCACCGTATCCGCACTGCGGATACTCTGGACGTCGAGTTAAAGTAAGCCAAAGTGCGAGCACTTATAGCGATTACACGGTTTCAGCCAGCTTACCAAAGTTAGAATGGCCTGGAACATAAAAACTAAAATTATGCGAGACCCCTGACCAGCTGAATAGGTGACGCCATCTATCAGGCCCATAGTGAAACAGACAATCTCAACATTGTTATTGCACAAACATTGTGCATTGTACATCTGGCACAAAAACTGCGCAGCGACAATATTACAAATGAGTAACCTTTTTATTCTTTTCACCTCAAAAATATTACGCGTAAGCTAACATGTTCATGACTGTGGTTGCACAAGTGTCACAAGATTTCGACACTGTCGTTACAGTAACCTTGCTTTTTATACTTTTTGCGTCTACCAGGATACTGTGCACGATACAAAAAGTGTCCTGTTCACTAAGTATGTTTCATTTAACATTTTAAATCATAAAAATAATTCAATAATACTTACGCGACACAACGCTATGGCGCTGCGACCGCGTGTGACCTTCGTGCTGCTTGCGTTTGCGTGTGCGCCTCTATAAGGCATTCCAGTTGGGTATGGGTTAGGTACGCAATGCCGCGCGTCCCCAAGCCCGCATCGCCCCAAGAGCTTGCGTACCCAGCACTAAAATTTCCTATTTCGTATGCTTTACGTCGTGAGGCGCTACATGATGGGCTATCTCCCCCATAACCGCATAGCACAGGCCGAAGCTTGGCGATGGGCAAGAGCTGGAGATGGCAGCGAAGGGCTAGACCTGGCACATCTGGCTGGCCGATTGTAAAAATACAAGAGGCACTACATATTCGCTATTTATTTATTCAATTATTTCCCTCTCAAGTTATCACTGGGAGAGAGTTTCAATTCAAGCCCCGAACCTATGGTGCAGCCTCGTACACGGCTGCGAAAGTAGTTGTTTAAAGACATCGCGTAGAATGTGGTGGATTCCAGTGTTTGAATAGCCTGACTCACCATTTACGGCAGACAGGTGCAGAGCGATTGGCGGATAAGCGAAGACTGCGTAATCCAGGATGTACCCACCGAAGCTGCAAAAACCCATTGGCAATAAATGTTGCTAGCAACTTCTATTAAGGAGGTTTCGTACGAAGAGCTTTGAAAATTGTCGGGTAATTAAACTTGGAGTCTCTTAGAATAATTCACATTGCCATTACGAAATTCTATTCAATCATCCTTGTTTACAACACAGTATTAGAGGTGACAAGGCAAATGTTGAATATCTGAAATGAGGACTGCTTTTACTTTTATTTACTTTTATTTATTGTGCTTTTATTGTTTACCCGTTTTGTTTAGTTATTTCAGGGTTTATTCATTTATTAACAATTTTTTATCGAATTCCACATCATTGCAGGTAGAAGACACATTAAATTGCTACATACAATACCTAAACAGAAATAGAGAACAAAACAACATAGAATGAACCCCATAAAATGGATTCGTACAGAATAACCTAGAGACTGCTGCAAATGCTTGAATGATATGTGGTATCCAGAGCCCCAAAACCACCATATGATTCTTAGAGACTCTGCAGGGGAGGACTCAAAAAATATCCACCACCTGGGGTTCTTTTACGTGCATAGAAATATCAGCACGTGGGCCTTCTGCATTTTCGGCTCCACCGACAATGCAGCCACCGCAGCCGGCAATCGATCCCACGACCTGCCAGTCAGCAGCCGATTTCCTCAGCAACTAGAACTCCGCAGTAGGGCCTGCTGCCAATGCTATGCAATGGCGTTGGTAGACAGAATAGCAAGAGTAACAGCAAGGAAAGCCGATTTAGACGTAGTACGGGGAGAAATTTCACCTGAATTAACGCAAAAGCTTCGAGTGTAACACTCGCTTTCCTAAGGAGCAATGGGTGCGTTCTCTGCTCGCTTACCTAGAGACCGTGAGTGCGATAATAATTGGCAGCCACCCGACGCGCAGCACTTCCCGGGAGACGGTGTTGCGTCGTGCCAGAACTATCCACATTGGCAGCAGGAGCAGGCACAACGCGATCACCAGCGGCGCCAGATCTGCGTATGGTCGTCAAGCGCATATTGTATGCAGAGGTGTGGGAAGTTGGGTCAGTCGGTGCTGCCTCGTGGTGCAACCGCGCATGAACAGACGGGAGCACACAATAAAAAGAGATGAAAGAAAGCTGTATTGTACGTAGATAAAACCAGTAATATTGATACGGCAAGACTTTTGAATTTATGCGCAACTGATGCACACAGCTTTTAGTGAGTAATTGCTGGCCTTTGTTTGCAACAATTTCTTGTCCACTAGCTCTGGCACTTTTAATTATATACTATCAACGTCAAGTGGCCCAATCCACCCACAGCTCGTGTTCTGAACGCACGCCAAACTTAGCATAGAGCGGTCGCACTTGTGTCTGAAGCCTACGCGTATAATATCACAACTTGCACCATCAGCACCAATGGTGTCAGTATAGTAAACATTGTGATCAATTGATATCAACTATTCTTATAGCAAGTGGGCCCGAAACTTATTCGAACACCTGAAGCACGGCGGCAAGCACGTAAGCGTGTGCGCAGTGAACAAGCGTAGTGTAACTTGCACAAGAACGCATATCAACAGGCTTTACAATACTTTTGCAAGACCTGGTCGTTACATTGCTGATAAAAGTTGGCCGATCCTACGTACAAGGGGAATTGATGAAATGCGAAGCATGAATGAGAAAGGTTAATATGTCACTTTGAAATCAGCACAACGTGACGAGTTGAAGGCAAATGATGCCTTCTATGACTTCCGTGTCATGACTATCATGTTTGGTTGTGTCGTTTACCTTCGTCATCTATTGACGTCACAGGATACGAAATTTAGTATATGTGGAGCTAGCGAAACGGTGGCGAGCACGCTATGAGCGTGGTAGGTTGTCATGCTCTTACATGACACGCCGGTCAGGCTTATTATGTTTAGACCAGTCATATATTTTGTCATTCATTGACGTCACGTAACACCAAATTTGGTATATTTAGAGCTAGCACAACGACCGCGAGCGCATCATGAAGGGCACATTATACTCCATTGTAGCATTGACCCGAACCCGATGGGTACAGCGACGCTACATTAGAAAAACGCTTGCAATCTATAGCCTAACTTCCAACAGCCGATTCGCGGCTCTGGGGGTACACAACACCTTTGCAGAGATGCGCGATGCTCATCGCGTTAACCAAATCAATCGACTGTCGCAGACGCCTTCAGGGCGCCGTCTTCTACACAGACTTGGCCTTAACCCGATATCTGACTAAGACCCTCTGCAGCCAATACTAGAGCTCTGGCGTCAAAAGCTATGGGTGGAACCTCTACCCCGTAATATGAACCCCGACCTTCATCCCGGCCGTAGACTAGCACGCGCCGTGGCCCTTCGTACGCGACACTCCGATCGCCCTGGTGTTTTCAACGAGGACGTCTCGGGTCCCTCCCCCTCGGGTCACTTTACGGCTGCCGTGATTACAGAGGGCAAACACGTTTATGGCCTCTCCTTTCGAGTAGACACAGTAACGCACGCTGAAGAGGTTGCCATAGCTTTGGCCGCCTCTCACCCTGCCTCACGCACCATCCTGACGGACTCGCGCTCGGCCTGTACTCAGTACCTTCAGGGTTCCATTGCCCCGCTGGCGGCTAGCCTACTACAGGCAGCCTCTTGGCGCTTTAACCCTCATCCCATTCGTATAGTCTGGACCCCAGGCCACTCGGACCTGCCCGGCAACGAGGCGGCAAATGCCGCTGCCCGCGCTTCTCCTGTCCGGCCCGTTGCCCCTCCATGTCCCGAGACGGAATCTGGCAATACCAACCTGACCCGCTTTCGCGAAATTTTGGCTCATTTCCGGGCTTCGCGCCGCCTCAACCCGGACCCCGCACGCGGTTTGGAGAAAACGGACGAACGACTGCTACGCCGCCTGCAGACGAACACCTTTATCAGTCCGGCCGTCGCCAGGCACTTTTTGCCGGAAATCAATGACACCTGCTCGACCTGTCATGTCCTCGCCGACACCTATCACGTCGTAGCATCGTGCCCAATTGATCACGTCCCTTTTTCATCCCCTTTTCCTATCCCAACTAGAGAGGCTTGGGAGGAGCACCTGCTAGGCTGCTCTACCTTGGCTGCGCAACGCTCCTTGGTGGAGCGCGCACGGGCAGCTTCCAGCTCCACTGGCGTCCAGAAATAGGGTCTGGCCACTCTAGCACGCCGATGGGCCACGTCGGCACTCTCTAGATAGACTTTTTCTGAAATAAATGTTTTTTACCACCATCTATAATCTGACGCCAGGCGCGACCGGCGCGATCAGCGTCCGTCAGTGCGGCCCGACGGCAACCGGTGTAAAATGCGGCATGCTGCATTTCGTGCCGATGCGTTATCTAGACAACACTGCGTCTCCCTATTTTTGTGACGGAGGGATGCCGAACACGCTGAAACGCACATGCGTCAAAGCGATACAACGCGATGCGTGCCTGCGAGCATATGGCAGCACCAGTGCCTGGCGTGGCAACGCCGGCCTGACACGACGAAATGAACGCCAGAGAGCACGCGCACCGCTTCGCGTCGAAATGTATTGGCGCCTTCACTCTGGCATCATGAGCGTGGTATATAGTCCCGTTGTTACATGACACACATATGTTTTCATATTAGGGCCTGTCCCTTGTGTTTGCCATGCAATCATGTCATGCCATACCAGTTTTGCAAGAAGCCATGTGAACGAAACCACCGCAAGAGCTGCAGGACCATGAAATGTAAATCCTGATATTCATGACACACATGATATGATTTTCATGTTATGGCTATTCAGATAAGTTCTTCTTATAGTCATGTTATGCAATACCAAGTTTGGTATCGATACTCGAAACGGCCAGGAGAGCTAAATGTCGTAGATGGCTAGATAGATAGATGGATAGATAGATTGATAGATAGATAGATAGATAGATAGACAGATAGATAGATAGATAGATAGATAGATAGATAGATAGATAGATAGATAGATAGATAGATAGATAGATAGATAGATAGATAGATAGATAGATAGATAGATAGATAGATAGATAGATAGATAGATAGATAGATAGATAGATAGATAGATAGATAGATAGATAAGCTCAATGTCACCGAGTTTCGCTAAGAAATGCTTCGCATTTAAAGTGACCGTGGCAAAGACGCACACGGATGGTACAGCATTAAAGACGAGTAGCCGGTGAGCAGGAAAAGCGTGGTCAGGTCGCCGAACGAAGCCGCGATGGCCGGCGCGATGTTGTCCGGGTTTTTCTCGCACTTGGTGGACAGCACCACGACCATGGACATGACGAAGCCTGCGTGAACAAAAAAAAACAGGAATTGAAAAAGTGCTCTTTCGGAGTACGAAACATCAGCTTGATATATTTCATAGGGCAGCATGTAGATGAATTTTCGTAAATATTTCATTTGCTAACAATGTGACTGAAGCGAGCCGTTGTTGACATTTCCTTGTTCAAGTAACTACTGTGCTCGGATGAGTTTATTAAAAATCAGTGAAGGGAATCTCTATGTCGTGTGATTGACTTAACCCTGCACCCTTGCGAAGCAATATTTCTAAAACAAAAAGCTTTCCCTACAGGTATTCAACGTTTTTTTTTTCATTTGTTCAGTGATATGTAGTTGAGCTCACACTGTCAAATCCACGTGCTAAGTTTATTTTCAGAAAAAAAAAACATTCTAGTAAAAGTTCGGTTATATATATATATATATATATATATATATATATATATATATATATATATATATATATATATATATATATATATATATATATATATATATATATATATATATATATATATATATATACATATATATATATGGGTCCCCCTAAAATTTCATGAAAAGGCGCTATTTGCTCGCTGTCTTCACAATTGGTATTTCTGTAGCGGCAGGCAACTCAAGAGGGTTGAAGATAATTATTTTTATTTTTTTATTTTTTTTTAATTTTCGGATATACTGCCAGCCTTTAAAAAAGGCCTTTGGCAGGAGCGGGCAGAACAAATAAACGAAAGCGAGAACAGACGCAAATACGTCCACAAAACAACCGCAACAATGAGCGGGAAGAAAATAAAAATAAAAATATACAATTACGCAATCAACAAAGTGACAGCAGGTACTACTAACAACTTGTTTGGTACCAAGTCAGACCTACACTGATAGAAACAATTAATAATATACAAGACATGACTGGAAAGAGCAGGAGAATTCTGGATTGTTCAAGAGGACACTGTAATTAATAACACCACCGAGGTGCACCACTAAACAAAGCAGAGTTACAATGTGACACACTCAACATCAACAAAAAAAGAAAAAAAAGACATCAGAACGACATTATTGTTTCACAATCACATATCAGTTGCAGAAGTCGCGATACTAGGAAAGCGGAGTGACGACCAAGATACCGAAAAAATTATATTATTTGAAACAGTAAATTGGCAATAAAATTATTTGCTTTTTACCTACTGTAGTTGGACAGTTAGGCCAAAAGGCAGAATTTAAGCCCTTTATCCAAAAAGCCGATGGCCGCATTGAGATTTTACAAGAATAACCTGTAATATTAACTGCAAATAAATGAAAATATTCCCGATTCGGCGGGGAAACCAAATCCTAATCGCGAAACAGTGAAACCGAAATGAGGGAGCGGTATATCAACCATCTACCGACATCTTTGTGTGGGTATGTGACCTGCATAGTTATTACAAGAGGCCCTTTTTTCGAAATAGCAAAAGCAGCAATGAGCTATTCACATCAAGGACAATTCATCCAGTTCACCTAACTGCTTGAGTCCGCTAATTGAAATGGTGATTAATGTAAGTTTCCTAAGTACTGTTCCAAATGATGTTTTCAACCCTTTTAAAATACTTATGGCTACAGAAAAGACAATGAGCAAATAGCGTACTTTGCGGATATTTGAATAATATTGGACGCACTTTTCAAACGTCCTGCATACATACGTGAAGTATTGCAATATTAATGGAATCCACTAATTATGTGCACATGGATATTACAAAATATACACGCACATATGACAGAACATGGATGATTAACACTTTACTCTATCATCTTGAGGAAGCGTGACCGTTTGTACAGCAAGAAAGCTCCCGATAAAGTAAGCCATTCGATTCATATGCCTCTGTGAATAATGTTCAAAATATCAACCTAGTGTGTTAAAAGCCGATTGTCGAAATGAGTCATAATACAGTTTTTCGTCCTTATAATTCAGCTCCTATCGTGCCTTCTAGTTTTATAAGTTTTAAACGCCTGCGGTATACAATTCTGTGGGCACCGAAATAGAGCACCGCAATATGTATGTGCATTTTCACATGTGTGTCATCACAACAATATTCCTCATTTCTTGATGCCTACGAATTCGCTCGCTTTTAAAATTTGTTCATGTTTTGTAACACACCGTGCCTATTTCTAGTTTTGTCAACTCAATATTTATGTGTGAATTTCTAAACTTCTCAAGAATATTTTTAAATGCTTCACAATCGCATTACTTGTTTTTGTCCCCTGCTCCCATATGCAGTTTTTCAGTGATTGATGCTACGTAAAACAAATACGCAACTGAGAAAGAGACTGGCGGTGTTGACAGCGGCCAGCGCTCCAGCGTAGAGGAGGGCGATGTGGGAAGGGTCCCAGAGACCGTCAATTGCCAGGCCTTTCAGGACGGCAAGTGAACATGTCAGAAATGTCGCCACTGTCGACTGGCACTGCACGTAAACATAGATTGACAAAACAAGGTGTAGCTCATACAGTGGGAACCGATGACATGCGAAGCACTAACAAGGAAGGTCAATATCTCACTTTAAAACCAAACCAACGTTATCAAACGGACGTAAATTATGCACTACCCGACTTCCATCCATCATTGCTATATTTAGACGTCTCATTTACCTTCGCTGTCAATTCACACCACTTGATACCAAATTTGGTATATGTTGATCTAGCTTAACGGCCCTGAGTGCGCTATGAGCATGGCAAGTATTCATGTTTTACATGACACGCATGTCATGATTATCATGTCTGGGCGTGGCATTTACTTTCGTAGTCTGCTCACGTGGCGTGATACTAAATTTGGTATATGTGAAGTAAGCGAAACAAGTGCGAGTGCAACACGAGCGGGGAGTTTAGCCATGACTTTCATGATATGCATGTCACGATTTCCAGGTTAGGATCTTCGTCATGCAGTTATGTCATACCCTACCAGTTTTGCAATGTGTCATGTGAACGAAACCACCGCAAGAGCAGCAAAAGCATGTAATCTAAATCATGACATTCATGACATAGCTATAGGTTTTCATGTTATGATTAGTTATATATACTTGTCATATAGTCATGATATCGCATACCAGTTTTGGTATTGATACCATCATTTAAACTGCTTGGAGAGCTAAAAGTCGGAGATTGTATAATAGATAGATAGATAGATAGATAGATAGATAGATAGATAGATAGATAGATAGATAGATAGATAGATAGATAGATAGATAGATAGATAGATAGATAGATAGATAGATAGATAGATAGATAGATAGATAGATAGATAGATACGCTCAATGTCACTGTACTTTGATAAGAAATGCTTCACATTAAAAAAGCTTTCTTATTCAGGGCTCACTAGAACCTGGACTCACAAATTTTTTTCTCAACAGGATTACCTTGGACTCAAGCTCATGGCCAGAACAGACTATTATGAGTCTGAATGAGTTGAATAATGAATGAGTGATTCAACCCCTGCACGTAAACAGGTGATTAGTAATGACCTCACTTTCTAGCCCAAACAGCACTGAACGAACAAAATACTAGTTACTGTAGTTATGATTTAAATATTTTCGCGCACTATGTATGATATGGCGTGAATCTCAGGGTGATACAGTTATGAACGGAGGAAAGTCAAAGAATAGGTTACATAGTAGAATAGTTATCGCGAGTGAAAACTTGACAACATTGTCTGAGACCACTGTTTATGCGATTTCTTTATGTGGTTGAGGCCCCGTGATAAGCGCGCAAGCGACATTACGCTCACATAGAGCGTGCTTGCGGAAATAAAGACGAAAGCGCTGGGTTCATGTGACCTTAATCTTTTACTTCAGTTCCCAGTTGGTGCTTCTCATGTGTCTAGATTCGCCGAAGAAAATGTTTCATGTGTGATCTTGCTGGACTAATCTCAACATACTCAACTTTTAAATTGATACGCATACTCCACTAGTACACTTATTTCCCGATTTCTACTCTGCCCACTCATCGATTTCAAGCTGTACTGGAATAGAACTGCAGCAGCAGCAATCTTTGACAATAAGAGGTTGTCGCCATGCTTTTCCTTTCAAGTAAGCGTTTACTATTAGGGTTGTTTTTTAACACAAAAGAGTTTTATGCCGGGGTCGACTAAGATTTCAGTGACGTATTTACGTCACGGAAATGACTTCGAAAAAAATATTCACAATCAGAAAATGAAAAAAAATATTCTTTTATTGACAATTGAAACCATCACCCCTAGGTTTAGGACAACATATTCTGGGCACACTATCCCCTGTGCCATAGTCATATGTTTTGTGCGCTTTTAAAAATACGTCACTTATATCTACCACTGTCCTTTCATGTTCTTGGTGTAGAGCAGCAAGGCAATATGGCCATCGCATCTGCCATTAGTTTTTTCAACGCGTCGTTTCTAAGCATTCATACCATTCAGTGTGTTCCGTTGAAATGCGATTTTGTCAACGCCTTAACACAACTCTAGGTGACGCCCTTACCCTTACCCCACTCAGTTTGGACTGGCACGGTGAATGGACGTGTTTTTTGGGGCGCTCCTGATTGACTGCGCCGATAAGTGGTTTTGCATGTTTCGAGCTTGCTCTTATAACTATTAGGCAACAGTTAAAACCTTTGTAACACTTATAACATTTAACGGCGTTTTCGGAGTTAGTCTCCAGGTATTTACTTGTTTGTGTGTGCGTTTGTGTTTTTCCTCTTGCCACCTCGTGGGAGAGGTGCAGGTACATCGAACACGCAAACTTGTGTAGTAGAGCTTAGACTTCCTTTTTTCGTGGGGCATGGTATGTCGTATGCCGTGTTTAGTAATTATCGATTGGGACAATTCATAAGGACAATTGGTGTCAAAAAGACATGGTTAAAAAGACTATAAAATGTTCACGATGGGGAGTGGGTTTGAAAATAGACCCAAGTGCAGACGCGAATGAATTCGAGGCTGCCGCCAAGTGTAGACAATGTGAGATCGAGAAAAAAAATGGAGAAAATGATGGTTGTCCAGAGTGAACTGCTGATGAGAATCACTGAGCTGGAGATCGCGTTGGCGACAGAGTAAGAGAAAACGAAGGCTGAGAAAAAGGCTCAAATCCACCGAGAAGGCACTAGCGAAGGAGGGGCCGACGGAGAGAACGGTAGGGGACCGGCAACCAGAACGGCGGAGAAGAAAGAGCAAACAAGTTTGGGGAAAAAAACAGCTTCTGTCGATGCAATGGTCACAAAAGCTAGCTTCAGCGAAGTAGTAGTGGGGCTGGGAGGGGACACAGCAGCTGGCGTCACTGGTGCAAGAGACCCCCCCCCCCCGGTGCAGGATGCTCCAGCTGAAAAATCACAGCACGTGATAATCGCTGGGCACTACAACTGAAATCGATGCGCAGAAGCAATCAAAGAAAGGGCAAGATGTGACAAAAAGGTCGCAGTAGGAACGTTTCCAGGACGCTAGCTGGAAGCAGTCATGAAGCAAGCGAGCGCAAGACTGAAGACTACAGCTGATAGACGAAACCTCGTGATAAAATCGGGTGTTTTAAGTGATGTCTTAAATGAAGATATGGCAGGACTAGCGACCACACTGGCAAAAGGATTTGATGATATGTGCACCATTTCCCCTCAGGTAGAGGTAGTGATATGCACGATACCGGAGGTACCGGTGCGTGACGGCAACCTGCAAAGAGTGGTTGTCAACGCAAACCAAGAGATATGACGGATGAGTCGAAAGAAAGGCTTTGAGGTTGTGGAAATAAACAGAGAGATGCATAGATGGGGTGGTTTTCAACGAGACAGATTTCACTTCGATAGAAGGCTAGGCCATGAGGTGGCTTAGTGACTTGCAAGACGCGCAGTAGCTTTTTTGGGGGCACGCAGGCCCTTAGGGGTGCAGGATAGCTAGTATCGAGGAAAACAACCAAGAGAGTTCTTTTACAGGTGGTATAGACACAAATGATTCCAAAGACGCATCAATATTTAAGACACGTAGAGTCCGGGGCAGAAGTCGACGTAAACATGAGTGCCGAGCCAATTCGCACGTAGGGTGTATTAACATGCAGGGTGGCAGGAATAGGCTGGAGTGAGACAAGGTAGAAGAACAGCTAAGGAATGAGAGGCCGATGGTATATGGTTTTGCAGAAATACATCTTAGGGGCATGGAACAACCTCCTAACCATCTGGACTACAAGCGGGAGTATCTTATTAGAACAGATGGGCGCTGAAAGGGGGGTGGTATTGGAACGTTCATTCATAAAAGTACAGACTGGCAAAGGGTCAAGCAGGCATGCAAGGAACATTTATGGCTAAAAGGAAAAGTGACAGGGCAAGTGACGCTCCTCGGTTTTGTATACTTGTGGAGAGGGGCAAAAGGCAGAGAGGAAAGTCAATAAATGATGCACTGCAGAGGAAATGACTTTGACGAACTAGGAGAAGAGTTTGAGGTATTTATATGATGAGATATTATTGCACACATAGAAGATATGGTTGGATATACTGATCCAACAGGCAGAATGCTAATAGTTGTGTGTGAAAGGCATGATTTAATTATTTGCAACAGCACCGAGAAATGCGAAGGGCCGATAAAATGGGAGGTGGGAAGGCTGCAGTCGACGATAGATTACGCAATAACTTCACATAGGATGTATGATCGGCTAAGGGTAATGAACATAGACGAATTTGGGTCACGAAGCTTAGGCAGTGATCACAAACCTATCAAGCTGAGTTTTGGGGAAAACAAGAAATTGGAAAGGTGGCATTACGAGCAACCACATGGTACTATTTATTCAGAAATGCAAATAGAAATAGCAGCTAAAGAGATTGAGAAAATAATCACCGAGGATATTAAAGCAAAATGGACGTACACAAATATAACTCGATAGTTTGAGTTAGAGCTTGCTAAGGTACGAGTCAAATCAGCCGGGAAAAGCAGACACAAGCCCAAGAGCTGGCGTGATGATGAAGGTAAGGGATCCATAGTAAGACGTCAGGAAGCTTCCAGGGAACACAGGTATGCTAACCAGAGGTGTGAACCGGAAGATGATGTGAAAATAAAGTGGGATAATGTTTTCAGCTCCAGAAGGAAGCACCAAATTTGATCAGTGAAAAGATAAAAAGGGGGCCGAATGATTGGCGGAAGTAAACAGGAAGGTTAGAAAAGCAGCTGCAAACTTTTGGAACCATCTCAATTCTCTGAGTAATAAGACAAGCATAAAACAGAGGTATTTAACTACAGTTAAAGGGGTCAGACTAGAAGGGGATGAGGCAATAGAATTTATAATAACAATGATGACAGAAAAATTTAAACACTAAGACAGCGCTGCATGCACCGTACCAGATGAGGATGGACCAATTAGCTGAGTGGCTTCCCTGGGACAACGAAAGTGGTAAATGGCAGAAAACAAAGAGTTCCTAATAGCACATCAACAAGCCCTGACGGCATCCGAATCATGGATAATAAAGAAACTAGGACCAAACTCTAAGCAAACATTAAGAGAGGCAGCGAGCAAAGCAATAATGAATGGTGAGGCCCCCGATGGGCGGAAGCTAAGCAAGATGAGCATGATCTATAAAGGGGGCTAAAGGACGCTAAAGCCGATATATACTACTACCGTCTCATAACAGTGGCATCAGTAGTTTACAGGCTGGTGATGAAGACAGTAAAGAAAAGTTTACAGCCATGGGTGGACAACGACGGTGAGCTGAAGAACTACAAATTGGGTTTTGTAAACGAAGAAGGTTGGAGGACAACCTGTTTTCATTGATGCGTTGTAATAAAATAGCGGAAAAAGAACATATGCCCCTGTGACTCACTTTTCTAGATATCAAGAGAGCTTACGATAGTGCGATTCAAGAAGACTTGTTGAGAATATTGGACACACTAGATGTGGAAGATGGAATACCTAATCTTCTGAAGGGCATTTTTAAAAGTATCATAGTAGTTATCAAATGGGAAGAACAGGTATGTGAACCTATTCAGATACGACGCGGGCTTAAACCGGGATATCCCTTGTCAACTTTGTTATTTATGCTGTATCTCCAGAGACTAGAAGCCAAGTTAGAGGAGAGTCGACTCGGATACGGCCTCTTTTTTGCCAAGCAAGGGAAACACATTGAACAGTCATTACCAGCATTGATGTATGCAGAAGATATAGTAATAACCGACAACAAGGAATATCTGCAGAGATTGATAGACATCTCTGATAATTAGGGAGATAGGTTAAATTGGAAGTTGCGCAGGGAAAATTTTGCAATCATTTTTATTCATAAGAAAGACAGTGATCATAAGATACAAGAAGTCACGCAAGAAATAGTGGATAATTCCGAATACTTGGGCATATCAATAAATAAAGGGGCTAAGTACCTAACAGAGCACGAAAGATACACAGTAGCTAAGAACACCAGGAATAGAGCTGTAATGAAAAATAGGGCACTGTGGAACTACAATAGGTATGCCGTTGCGAGAGGAATTTAGAAAGGTGTCGTGGTCTCGAGTTTGACGTTCGGCAATGCGGTCATGTGCATGAAACCAGAAGTTCAAGCAAGATTGGAAAATAAACAAAGTGGCATTGGAAGACTTGCTTTGGAAGCATACGGGAATACTACAAATTAGAGGGTACACGGAGACATGGAATGGACATCGTTTGAATGCAGGGAAGCTAGCAGCAATGGTAGAATTTGAGGAGCGTTGAGAAAAATGGGAGAGGGGCGTTGGATTAGGAAAAATTTCAGTTACTTGTACATGAAGAAAGTCGATACTAAATGAAAGAAACGAACTCAAAATTGTCAAGCAAGTATTTAGACAACAGCAGAACACAACGGTTAAAAAGAAGGGGAAAGAAACAGAGAAGGGACATGTGAAAGATGGGATTGCTTACGAAATCATCGCTGGAGACCTACAGAACTTTTAAGAGAGAAATTGCAAGGGAACAGTACGATAATTCTAGAGGTATTTCTCTGCTCTGCGAGGCTAGAACGGGACAATTGCGGACCAACATGTACCCATTATATATGAAGGCACAGACACGGTATGTATTGCGTGTGGAGAGCAGGAGGAAACGGCTGAACATTTGATAATGTTTTATAAAGGACTTCGCCGTATAGCCGAAGATACTGGCGCCGATTTTTAAAAGCATTGGGGTTTAGCGCCAGTGAAGGCAAAATAGTCTTTAAACGGGTAGAAATAACCAGGAGGTGGCTACGTGATTGGTAGCTACAATCTAGGCGCGAGTGGAACTCAATCCTTAAACACACAGTAGTAGTACTTAACTTTATGGCTAGGTGGCTCGAGCCACCGCCTGATCTAATGGGTACAGCTGGATACAACCATTCATCCAGCCACTCGTCGGCGTCGTTCATAGCATCCAGCTATTTCAAAGAGATCTGACAGGCCCACCGACTTCACCTGGCTTTAACAACGCGTTCCCCACGAACGCTCACCCCGCGAACAATCGCCGCATACCGAAAGTAACTGGCGACGCGCGTTGCGTTTCTCTGTCGCCGGGCCAGGCATTGGTCTGTAAGTGGTGTTTATAGGTGACCTTAGCGAGAGTTTCTAGTCCAATCAGTCACACTTTACCGGCTGTCACATTCTATTCTCTAGTAGTGCTCTCCCCCATAACTACTTCAACTACCACAAGCATCTGTGGCTACAAGCGTTTGTTTATTCCTTAATTATGGGTGCCAGTCGTGGGGAAAGAGATGTATGACTAAGCGACAACGTGGATGCATCCATGTTAACCAATGGGCATTGTGCAAGCCCTCTTACCTCAATGTACTATTAACTTTAAACTAGTTCCCTAAGGATGCATATTACTTTCGTGTTTTACAGACTCCTATCGCGGAGGGATCAGCGATGTTTTAGGGGCGAAGCTTCTTATTCTGTGGGTCGCGCGTCCGTGATGTATGTAATAGTAGT
The DNA here is from genome assembly GCF_043290135.1 of Rhipicephalus microplus. NCBI lineage: Eukaryota > Metazoa > Arthropoda > Arachnida > Ixodida > Ixodidae > Rhipicephalus > Rhipicephalus microplus. The sequence goes on from NW_027464588.1 coordinate 21,999,916, forward strand.
AGGTAGCCACCTCTCGTTTAGTCTTTGGAATGTCCGCTGGATGGTGGTACTTTTATTGATGAATGTGTGATGAAAATACGCAAGATTGCAGTACTTAGAACGTTTATTTGATGGACGAACGAACGAATGGACGGAGAGATACAGATCCATGAACGGACACACGTATGCACAGACGGACACACGCAGGGACGCTCATATGAACGGACGGACGCACGGAATAACGCATGGACAGACGCACGGACAGGCAGACGGACAGACGCAGAGACGGATTTACGCATGAACGGGCACATGGACGGAGGCATGGATGGACGGACGTATGCACGGATGGTTGCAACGGTGGACGCGTGCACGGTCGCACGAACGGACGGAAGCAAGAACAAACGGATGGATGGGAGCGCGAATGAACTGAAGAACGTTTCGCCCCACTCATCATCATTCATTCTGTGGATGTGCTGTGATTTTTCAAGAACCATGGCAAGACGATTGTAACGCATTGTAGTATGGTGGTACACCTACAAGTAGCTTTCCTATCTCATTTTCACGGCAATAAAGTTACTTTCATACCAACAACGTGTAGTCTTATTATAAAGGGCTCAGTTGGCCTATTATAGAGACAAAAGCGGAGACACTTCCTGAACATTTACAGGAAATCCACGCAGTAACTGATGATGAGTGGGGCGAAGCGTCTGTCTGTCTGTCTGTCTGTCTGTCTGTCTGTCTGTCTGTCTGTCTGTCTGTCTGTCTGTCTGTCTGTCTGTCTGTCTGTCTGTCTGTCTGTCTGTCTGTCTGTCTGTCTGTCTGTCTGTCTGTCTGTCTGTCTGTCTGTCTGTCTGTCTGTCTGTGCACCCGCTTCTATTACACTAGAACGTGCATCATACAACTAGGCGCTTACGTACCACGAGAGATATACAAGTGATTAATAGACCCACGGCCTTAGGAGCTTCGTCTCTAAAACGGTATCCAAACTACTCATGTAGTACTTGTGAAGCAGCGGTTCCAGAGAAAACAAGGCTCCTGCGATTACAAGGAGCCAGAGAAGACAAGCGAACGCTGGGACACTTCCTATGCGTGCACCCAGCAAACCCAGCGCAATGGGCACGCAGATGAAGCTCATGAAAGTGTTTGGAAGGAAAGAAAACGACAATGCCACAAGCCAGCAGTCAGCGGCTAACAAAGAGGTCACATGGCCTGCAGGATTTTTGGCAAGCGCAGTGGCTGACAGGCACGTAACCTGCACACGAGAGAAGTATGACACAGCCAATAATTCTGTCTGTCTGTATGTCGGTCGGTCGGTCGGTCGGTCGGTCTGTCGGTCGGTCGGTCGATTGGTGCATCCATCCATCCGTCCGTCTGTCTGTGTGTCTTTCTGTCCATCCGTTCACTGCTATCACACTAGAGCACGCGTTAGATAAACAAACAGATGGACCGGCACTTCACCCCCACTCATCATTACGTATTCCGTACATATGTTGTGATTTTCTTATTATGAATGCACAATCTATCCTCTTTATTCATAAACTATATAAAAACTGCTAATACCACCTGGTGAGATTTCTGTAGACACATATACAATGCCATCTAGTGAGCAATTTTTAAAACTGGCTAAAAGAGGCTACTACAACAGACTATTAGAGAGGAGGGATAGACCCTCAACCCCAAAAGCTTCGCACCTAAAATATGTAATTCTACTGTTTCCAGCAATGCAAACTTTGCGCTAATGGTACTAGAAAGTACCACAAAACAGGAAAAGCTTCATCATTACACTTGGAAAACTGCTATTTGTAGAGTTGTGGCCGTTTGTGATTCTATAATAAGAATGTAAACTTTTCTGCTGATGTTCCGTTTCATGTTTTAATTTAAGTAACGTGAACTTTGTTATCGAATTTATTCAAGACAGCTACAGCGATTATTTACCATAGATGATAATTTAGCCTTTTTTGTCTCAACGGCACACTGAAGCCTTTATGAATTGCCAAACCACAATAAACCTTAGAACTTATACCAGTCAACCTACGTTTGACAAGTTCTTGCGACTTTGAAAAATAACTTTTTGCATATATCTCTCAAAGTGATGATTCTACTCGAGTGTGGCCTGTGTGAATACTTGTCAATTCTATCGTGCTCCCGAATCAAACTCTTTGTTGATCTTTTTGTAGAAAAATATTGCTGCAAAGTTTTACTGAGACCCGCGTAGTAAATATAAAAGAATGCGATTTCAACCTATATACTGAATATTTATAACACTGTTATACTTATTTTTATTGCTTATAAATTATTCTGATAGAACAACACGACGAGACAAACTGTACTATAAATGGTGTTTTTGCATATAGTTAAAAAAAGTGCGTCCGCAGATTGTGACCAATTAAGTGAGCAAATCAGTGTTAGCGTGCTTAGAGTACTTCGCGTGCTGCCTACCCAGCGAAGTCCTCGCACAAGCACTCTCTCCCTCCGGGAAGGTGCTGCACATCACCAGAGGACTCATGGGATCGCGCCCAACCGTGACCACTGGGACGCGATACGTCCGCAAGGAAATGAAGGCTTCGTCACTGGTGCCCAACTACCTCAAGGTCGCGGGCCATCGAGTAACCTGTGACTATAAAGGCATACAGCGAGTTTGCCGTCGATGTGGAGACAGTGGGCACTTCCGCATGAACTGCACAGCTCCGTTTTGTGGAAGGTGCGGCGTTTATGGCCATGACGGGAAAGGCTGCTCGTTGCCGTGTCGCCGTTGTGGGGACCCGCATGCCACCGTAGCCTGCACCATCAGGCCATCGTATTCGGAGGCGACATCCTAGGATTTCCCTCCACTTCAACCAGGAACGCCTTCTAAGAACAAGTGCGATGATTCGTCAGCGCGAGCCGCGGTAACCGACCACGACCAAGGTGCGCCATTCGCGACGCTGCACCAGACGCTTACTGCGTCCCCAACGATTCCGGACTTGGTAATCCCTCCAGGTACTAAAGAATTCAGTTCCCAGCGTCCCGTGGCCATTTCTGAGAAATCACAGGCCAAGCCCTCGTCAGACGAAGCGCCTCGTGAGGACGGCGTCTCGGATGGAAATATTGCATCTGACGCTCCTCGCATTGCTGCTCTGTCGACAACAAGCTCAGGTGTCATCGAGGAGTCTACATCTCAAGACGACGCCTGCATCTACGAGGACTCCAACAGCACCGCGAGTGAGGCGCCCCTACAAATTGACGAAGACACCAGCCCCAGTGACATGAGCCCGGACAGTGGAGACGCCTTTGTACCATCCTCGCTCAAGAACCTGGACTCCAAACGCCACCGGATAACTACTCGTGACTTGGAAGCCCCCAGCAGAGACAGAAGTCCCCTGTGGACTTCGACGCGATCCCGGAAGCCCCGAGCCTCCAGTGGATCGCCTGGCCGGAAAAATGACTCAGCCACTTGCGGCGCACCGGCTCCCGCCGTGATAAAGGTACCCCTGCATTTGCGTGATCCTATACCATGTTTTCATTTTCCCCATGGCTCTTACTCTAAAGGTTACTACTTTTAACGTTCAAGGTTTCCGTAATCCACCAAAACAGGCTGAGGTATTGGCATTTGCGCATTCAGTGCACTGTGATTTGCTGTTCGTGCAAGAAACAAATTTTTTCAAGCTTTCTGATGTACTCGCTTTCAAGCGCGTGTTCAATATTGATTGTTACTTTTCGTACGCCAGCACGCGTTCGACTGGCGTCGGAGTCATTATCTTTAACCGAGGTCTTTTACGTGACCATCATGTTTCTTTCGATGCCTTCGGACGCGTGCTGGCGTTCGACTGCACCTTTTTTTGTTAAGATTAAGATTTGTTGCTGTATATGCCCCAGCGGCACGCGTGAACTCAAACGCGTTCTTCCAATCTCTTGACGCGTCCCTTTTAAATTCCCAACATTTGGTACTTTTAGGGGATTTCCATTGTGTCTTAGACTCACACGCAGACGTTCGAGGTCCGGGTCGCGGCTGGTCAAACTGGAATGCCAGAGAACTCGAACGTCTAGTGCAGCAATTGGCACTGAGTGACATTCATCAAAGTGTGCATGGCAGTAATTATGCCTACACTTGGTGTCGAGCAGCATCGAGCAGCCGAATCGATCGCGTGTATGCATCCCCCAGTCTCAGTACCTACGTTCACGACACCGGGGTAATGTCATTGCCACCGACACCAGTGTACATTTGCGACCATCGGCCGGTTATGTTCTCTCTCCGCCTGCCAGCGGGGATGCCAACAATTCACAGACCATGGCGTCTCGATTGCTGCGTCCTCCAGCACTCTCAGGCTGCGGAAAAATTATCCCGAGTGTTACGCGCATCGCTCATTGGGGCGGATGTAGCTGATTGGGATCGCCTCAAATAACAGTGGCGCCATCATTGCAGTGTGTCGGGCAGAGGACTTTGCACCCATATGTCGAAAGATGCGTCATTGTTAATCCAGAAGATACGCATTGCCAATCGAGATCCCAGTCCTTCCACTGTAATGAGGGCATGGCAAGAGGAGCTCGTTGAACGATACCAACGTATCATGCGCGCTTCTTCACTCTCGGCTGCAGCCTGGCGCTTCACACGTGCACCATGTGCGCACCCTGGGGTGCTAAGGTATGCACGAAGAGCTCTGCTTTGTCCACCAGGCTCACTTGCCCACTCGCTGAACTCTCCCACCCCAGCTGCTGCGGGTACGCGCGACTTTCAGGAATTCACTCAACACTTTCAGTCACTTGCTCAATCTGGTGCTAATGTCTGTTACCCAGAATTTGTTTATTCGCATCCTCTGCTAAAAGATTTACCTCATAATTCCAACATGTCAAATGACATCCGGCTATCACCGCCATTCGATGACGGTGATAAAACTCTGCAGGGCCTGACGGACTCCCTGCAGAGTTTTATGTACAGTTCTGGCCCATCATTGGTCCAACTATGTCACGCGTCATTCGCAAGTGTTTCCAAGATATTACACTTCCAACCTCTTTCCGCAAAGGCCTTATAACACTAGTTCCCAGGAAAGACCCAATGTCCACGTGACCAGACGATTGGCGTTCTATTACCCTGCTCAATGTAGATTACAAGCTCTTGGCTAACATTTTGGTGCGCCGAATAAGTCCATTTCTTGCAACATTATACGCTCCCCACCAGGTCTGTTCTGTTCCGGTCCGGGAAATACACACTCATACGTGGTTAACGCGTGACATCATTCAATACACCATTAGCCAATGTGCGCAAGAACTGTTGGTTTCATTAGATCAAGAGAAAGCTTTTGATTTCATAGAACATGGCTACATACTAAATGTTTTACATGCATTCGGATTCCCGGATAAGTTCATTGACCTCATCCACGCGATGTATACTAATTTAGAAAGTACCCTTTACTTAGTTTCCCGTGAGAGTCACGCATTTAGAGTCCCGCGTGGGGTCCGTCAAGGGTGTCCCCTCTCCCCAGTGTTATTTATCCTTGCATTAGAGCCCTTCTTAAGGGCCGTTGAACATCACCCGTAGATTCGCGGCTTACCTCTACCCGGTAACACTCAAGTAAAGGTGGCTGCATATGCAGATGATATTACTCTATATGTACATAATGAACAGTCGCTGCAGCATGCTCTTGATACATTCCATGACTTCGGTATTATCTCCGGTGCAAGGTTAAACTTTTTTAAAAGCCAGTATTTTTTTATTGGCAACCCCAGCAGTCGTATCAACATCACGTCGCCTTTACAGTGGTCTCCTGAGATATCTAAAGCCGGAGTTACTTTCACTGTATTTGGTTTACAGGATAGCATCTGGTTATCTGTTCTACAAACTCTGCTAAATGATATCAAAGCAGCCAGGTACTTCGAATTCCCCCTCTTGGAACGCCAATACTTAACTCAAACGGTGTACCTATGAAAATTTTGGTGCCTTGGCAATTCTGTTAAACCACCGCTCCACGTCTGCAGGAAAGTGAAAAGCTGCATCAGTTTATTTTTTTTTGGTCTTCTGGCACAGAATTATTATCGCGTCCAGCGCTAGCTCATCCGCGAGATCAAGGCGGTTTTGCATTCCCCGACGTTTCCGTGATGGCTTCTACATTGTGCCTCCGCACTCTATTGCGAATACTAAGCAATGATGACATGCCCACCCAGGCACTGGCTCGCTACCATCTGGGGCCATCACTACGTGTCTTCTTGCCGGATAGCCAAATAAACAAAGGTCCCCAATCAACTGAATTACCATCTTTGTATCGAGCCCTTCTGGCATTTCACTGACGTTTGAAAGCTACGTGCCCAGAGATAGATGTGGCCGATTATAAAGTGGTGGACACAATGGCCGCCCTTCTACGGCTCTTGGTGCCCCAGCATCGTCAATCTGTATTGAACCGCGCTTGGAAACCAATAACTGCCGCAGTGTTGCCAGGGCATCTCAGAGACTTTGTCTGGAGGTTGGGCTGGGGCTTGCTCCCCACGCGAGATCGGTTGCAGCGATGGCAGGTGGTTAGCACTTCCACTTGCCCCAACTGCGTCATGGTAGAGACCAATCGACATGCGACGTTTGAATATATGGTTTTCCGCCTTTTCTTGCGTGCGGTTAATCCTGGTTTTCGGGGACAGGGTGTGCGAACTTTCGTGTCCAACGGCCGATTTCCGCGTAGCCGCTTCGCCGCTCTCTTAATAGTTGCGGGGCTGTTCAGCATTTGAAGAAACCGATGTGAGGCCGTAACTGCCAATTGCCGCCGGCATGCCTTGTGGCCGATACTGGGGAGAATGAGACGACAGACCCTCGCGTTCCTTTCCGTGAAGCTTTTCTTCCTCTGGGAGCAAGAGTTTCTGCGGCATTGGTCGTGTCCTTTCGTCAAGGTGGAACACGAAAGGATACAACTCATTTTTCGACCGACTTGGTGCTAAGCAGCGCCCGTTGAGTTGTTATATATGACTTCATTTGTTACAAATTGTGTTTCATTTAGATTTATTGTATTGTTATACCCTTGTATCGTGATCTCACATTGAATTCTTGTGTACATTAATGCCAACATAATCATGTATATTGGAGCAAATGTCTTCACTGTAACGTAGTGATGTTAGTCTTGAAAAATAGATGTGCCCAAGTGTATGTGCCCTGTTACTGGAATGATATGACGCCTTTGTGTTCTGTTCATGCTGTACATAAATTTTTTCTAAACAGAGTTGCATTTTTGACGATTACAATGGAGAAGTTTACCCCTACAACCTGTGCCACTGCCACACTTGTTTTCTGTTTCCACAAAATGGTGAGAGCTCTGCATCTACATGAGCAGCTTCCACATTCATCAACCTGTAGTACTTCCAACGAAACTACCCCATCCATGTCCCCTGTGTATTCCTACTTGAAATACTTAAAAAGATATACTTTTTTCGATTCTATAGTCGAACGCATGTTTTTAGCGTTTATGTTTTGATACACGCGAACTACTTTAGTGTCAGTACTGGCATAACAGACCACAGATAATTACTCATTTGTTTCGTACACCAGACAAGTTATCACAAGAAGTTATCATCATGCAGGCCTTTTTCAAGATATCGCACAGGCAGGAATTTTATAACCACAGTATGGAATGATAGATAGAAATGCTACACGGAATACCTACTTACACTAAACTAAATCTAGCAAAAGTAGTGGTTTTCAGTGACAGCAATGAACATCGCATTGTAGAACGAAATGGTAAAACTATTTATTTGGTTGGTTTGTTCATATATTTATCCACCCTATACAGTAATCTCAATTATGACCACATAATTATTCATGTGAAATACACTCACCATACAGTTCACTATCAAAAGCTTTCGATGATTGTATCAGTAATTTAATGAGCGAAAATAGGTACGTTACCTGCAAGAGGGCGATGTTTGCAAATATCATGGGTAGTTGTTCGCGAACCCGGTTCAGGTTGCCCAAGTTTGCCTGCGAGATCAATAAAGTATACCTTGTAGTATATTGCATTCGGAAACAAGGTTGAACTATTTCAAGTATAGGATATACTCTACTATAAAAGAGCCTCAAAGGGGGCCTGTGACACTATTTGAACATGTATTTATCATTAGTTCTTCTGGTGCTGTGGAAAGCACCAATATCGTTGCACACACGACAACGTCAAAATCGACGCAGTTTTAATTTATTGCACGGGATAAACTACTTTTTTCAGGCTACCGCGACACACAGCGGCTATTTTTATTATGAGAAGTGACTTCATGTTATGTGGCGTGACGACAAACACGGTACTATTTTCATTAGCTTGATGCGAGAAATAGCACGCCATATTCATATGGTGGTAACTAGGCCTGCGAGTGAATGCTAAAACAGTAAAAATCTTTTTTATACTTTCTCAGAAAGAAGTCATTCCTCTTTCGAAATGATGTGTTTTCAGAACAAAGAACACAACACTTAGCCTGCGAACGATGCTATGGTACACCGGCAACTAAAAGTGGAAACTTGTACCAAGATTTTAGCGAGCCAAAAATGCAACAGGCGGTGAACGCCCGGGTTGCCGTATGGAACGCACCTTGCATGCAAACTGAGAACTGACCTTGCCCAAAGCGCATGTGTGTATTTTACATAGTGTGACCATGGGAGCATCAGCTACTCGACGCATGTGGTTTGTAGTAAGCACGCCATCACGCCCTCAAAAAAAAGCGATCAAGAGGTATTGTGTGAAAGCCACCAAGAAATGACATTTTTAGAATGTCCTTATGAGACGTGCGCTGTGATTGGAAGTGGTCTTTGACGTCATCAGGTAGTAACTTGTGAAAGAGAACGTTTCTCGTTGTCGTCTGCTAAAGTATTGAACTTTGAGGACTCATAATTTCACTTTTTGTGCACTAATTTTCATCAATCTTATTGCATACGTTTCAGTAATCACGGCTACACGCGTTTCAGTGCTAAATAAGGCTGTAGTAAAAGTGTCGCGGGGCCCTTTAAGCCATCTCAGTACATTTTCAGTCTTACGCCCGTATTCATACAGGCTCTTTGTCTTGAGCTTGACTTACCGCCACCTTCAATGCCACACAAATGCGTTTACGACAGAATACTACCGTTGGTGGCCCTGAAGGCGGCGCCAAGGCACCGCCGACGCACGACAATAGGTGCAGTCTCGTGAGCCTCATATAAGGAAAAAAGGCCTACCTTCCCCCAATACCTCACCCCTAAAAAACTATAGTTTAGTATCTGAAGCAATGCACAACAGGCAATGTGTGCTCCCACGAAGTTCCAATATGGAATACAATGTACACCCACATTTTATTATACCTCAAGGCAAACCTATGCACTCAATGTGCATCTCGCGCTTTGGAAGGAGTATTTTGTTCTTGCTGAAGCACAAGAAATTCGTTTTTGAAATATATAATTGGGAAAACTCTGATAAAAATTTCGGTAAAGCAGTGTGACTACGTGTGTTTGACGGGTTCTCGTTTTCCTAATGGTAGAAAAATTTTATTAGTTCTAAGATTCGTTATATTTTTATAAAATTTAACGACTTATAAAACAAGAAAGAGCAGAACCGAGTGAATATACCATTAAAATTTGGCTCGCTGTGACATTCGGCATTCTAAATTTTAGTGAACAAGTTCAGAATATTATATTCAGTACTTTCTATTCCAGAAAATTCAAGTGTACTTTGAAAAGTACGTTCGGTTATAATGGGTTCAAAGCGTAACGCGGGAGCAAATTCCTGTCCTTTAAGTGTGTATTTCAAAAACTTCGGTGAAAATGTTTTAGGTGTCATGTAACCCGAAAAGTTCAAATCATGGAATACTTCAAAGTAAGCGATAAAGCTGAAAGTAGCTTGTGTCAATGAAGTTTTTGCATATCACTGTACTCTCTGTAGAAGGTGGCACACTTTCAACCAGAAACATTTCTGCGAACTAAGTATCTGTTTTTAGCTTTCTATGCACCTACTACATGGTAGCAAGGGGATACACGCCTTAACGTCCGTGATTTTTGTCACCTGTGGCCGGCTTCAAACCACGACGTCATTATGATTATCGGGTGTTATTACACCCAGTGGCAATGTACTCCTGTACCACGCGATTTTTACAGCGCTATACCACGTTATATTATGAAGCTTGTATACAACGCTCTTGTGTTTGTAAAGCGTGAAAGTTGTTTTAACTGCATTTCCAAGCATCAACGTGGCTGTGTGGCTAAATACTTGCTTGAAATGGAAGTGGCTGGCATTCAATCCTCACTCGGTCCCGGACATGTTTATTGTTAATTCATTTCATTTGACTCTTGTGTCAATCATGGACAAGATCATAATTTTTTGCTCCCGACGAACGATACCGGCCCCGATGCAGACGCCAGCATATCTGAGAAACAAGCTTTCTAACGTTATCGCATGAAAAAGTGTGGCTCATCCACGGGAACATTGTAAGGATGTTGGGGCAGCGTTATCAAGATGTGCTCGGACTAGAATTCGCTGACGTGTTGCAAGACCGCGCTGCCAGGACGACTTACTTTTGCGTCCGGATGACTCTTTCTGCAGCAAAGCTACACGTTTATTCCTCATATGCCTGGGCGCAAGCTCTAGCTCTTTGTTAAAGTGAACCTTATAAGACTACGTCATGTTTCACCCTCTCGCCTCCTCATTTCCCCTGTCATGCTCACAAGACTCCTCCACGCCCTAACTTCCCTTCCCACCTTCTTGCTATGCTATGGAATATTATGCATGGTTAAGAAAAATTCCTGCATTCAGTATGCGCTAGAGCCGTCATTTCGACATCTTGTCTTCAATTCTGCACTACTTTCTTCAGTGCTTTTTTATGCATGCTTCATACCCTCTCCTTCAAAACAAGCAAAAAGTAGTAGAGGGCAACTTTGAAAGCGGGCATGGTGGCGATAAGAAGGCCGCCATTTCGAATTGGGTTCTTCAAAGGGAAGCAAGCATTCCCTCAAAACGGGAAAAAAAATGCGCGGGCGGGGAGTTGGAGGGGGAGAGGGGTAGATGCATCACTGAATTATGAAATATATTATGATTATGCTTAATTCATTCTCAATCTGACGGAGGCCACACGTGTAAATTGTACGTCAGAAATTGATATAAGGGCTCCACTGTCATCAGTTTTTGTTGGGCATGTACTCCGTCATATTGCATGAATTCAAGAACCTCCTTGAAAAAGTTCATAACTAAGTTATGACTGCGTATTTTCTTTCCTAGTGATTGGAAGTTTGCTTTGGCACAACGCTTTAACTTAGCGGGTCATGACTTCGATGAACTCTAAAGAGATACTAAAAGCAACTATTAGGTCAATGTTGACTGTTATAAATATTAGTTCATAAACCTCGTGTGTTACTTTTGTGCCAAGGAAAGGCCTATTTTGAAATAAAATCACGTTTAAGTGGTCCGCAGCAGGTTAGCGCACTTCAAATTACTTGCCTCAAAAAGTGAACTGCTCATACCAACTCACGTCACCGTTGCAATGTACAACGTTGCCCGGCTTTCTAGCAGCATATCGAAAGCAGTGGGAGTCACAGCAGAAAATACGGCCATAGATCAACTTCCCACCATTGGCTCCAAGATCGTAGACGTTTTTTGGTTCAACTGTGACCCGCTATGTGGCACCATCTGTCCAGTTTAACTACGCGGAAATTGCATTTTTGAACCACTCGCGCCATTCCCCATAGTTACGTCTTACGGTTCTTTTTTTCATTAATCAAACAGAAACAAAAAGCAGCAATTTATTGCGTATTTTGATGCACGGAAGGTTTTTTATTTAGTGCTGTTAAACAAATTACTAGAGAATAACATTACGTGGTTCATCTGATGTAATCGGGATATTTTTAAGAATGTCTGGCTGCGGCGCTTGTGTTCTTGTGAATCTACCCTAATTTTACGGTAAGTAGCGCACTGTCTTTGATAAAATTGTCGTTTTAGATGCTGTCATGCATTGAGCTTTCTTTCTGGCGGAAATTGTTATGTTACTTTAGTGTCCCTTTAACTTTACAAACATAGGTTCCAGTATGCATGCCAAGTTGTGTAGACGAATCTGTGTCTATTGCATTGTTTTTGCGATAAAAAGTGACTAAAGTTATGATATGTGGCGATAGTAGCATCAAAATTGAATAACTTTCAAAGCGTTACCTTTATTTTGTGCCTATTTACAGAGTGCTGAAGGGTTTCACATTTTTATTACCTTAACAAGCACACCTGAATTAGTGAACTTTGCTTCTCTTTTAGGCCACACTGTTTTAAATAATGACTGCATTTTGTCTGGAAACTGTACTTAACTAGCTTCAGGATACCATCTTATAGATGATTCCTCTTCACATCTTCTGAAAATTGTGCGGAATAACAGTAGTGAAGCGGGGAACACGCTTATGGACAAGGCTTAAAATCCGTGAAACTGCGAGTATTAGGGTGAATCAGATACTTCAGTTAGGCGTCTTAAAAGTGTGCCTAAACAAGGAACAATGGGTTCGTTGTTTTATGAGATGCAAAACATCAAAAGGAGCTTATGCTATGAAAGACGCCATCGAAAATCAATAAGTTTTGTAATTTAGGTGAGGGTGTGATTAAAATTCAAACATGATACTCTACAGAGCAACTGAAAGCTACAGTCTGACAGGCACGCATGAAAACGTACATTCGAATAGTGCAAGTGGAATAGACAAGCGAGGACATGGATGAGTTCTGTATTATGTGACACACTGAATACGCACCTGGGTGCTAAGCCTCGCAACCAGGGTCTGCTCCAAATTACCGCTGAGACCCAGCAAGGGTGGAATGACCACGAATATGTGGTGCACTATCACATACACCGGCCACTCCTGCATTGTTGAAATGAGAACATATAGAGAAGGCTCAAAGAAGGTCCAAGAAACTTGTCTCAAGCTCTTATTACCATCGAAGAAGGCGTAGTCGAAAAACAGAATGCGGTGGTCGCCAACACTAATAACAGTCCGAACCGCTTCCTCTCTCAATTCTTTACATTTTATCACAGAGGAGCTAAACTAAACAAGCGCCTCTTAAGCTTTCCTGCGAGCAATCAAACGAGATTGGTATCATTTAGTGCAGCTTGAAAATTTGTAGAAATTTTCGGTTGTGGTCAGTAAGACCCAACTCCAAGTGTCGTACTAGAACTTGAGCGACCACCTCATGCTGCATAGCGTGTATAAGCAAAAGCTATATATTTTTATTTTCAGTATGGGTAAAATGTGCTTTACTAATCATTCTACCAGTACACGTAAGGATAGCATATGTGGTCACTTTTTACATTAAAAACAGATTTCGGTTGTACCATACATCAAAACAAAGCTTTATTTAGAACTTTTAAAACAATGCGAATAGTTTTTATCAGTTCAATTTGACGGAACTCTATTTAAAAAGACCTAATTATGGTTTATATTGGATAGCTACTGAACCCAATAAGTCCGCCTAATTTTAGAAGGTTGTTGCTTTTGGTCAGCCCCTTTGTATATATAAAATACGTGGCCGTCAAAAACAATAACCACAATCTGTTTAGTCGTGCTTTAGGAGGCAAAAAGTTCGCTGCGATTTCCTTACTAAATTCATAAGTTGCAACTAGAACCATTCACTTTGAAATACGAGGTAATACAATTACTGCGAATGAAGGATACTGGAACTACGCAATACAACAGTTTATATTCCGCACTACTACCACAGGTCGCGCAGTGCAGTTTCAAAGAGGCGAGGGGAAAACATTTGTCAATTTGAAAGTTTCGAAGCTTGACATTATGCGAATAATCAAATCAGGGTATGTGATTAGGACTGCGACGGGGAATATCTTACACGTTACTTTTTTTTTTTGCCGAAATACTTGAAGGAATTGTTAAAAGCGACACGCACACGGCCAGTGCATGAACATGAACTCAATAGAGTGTCTAGTGTCGTAAATACGGGTTGCTCTCGTTTTTATAGAATAAAGTGTTTTGATACGCTCCATTGCGCTAATCCTGCAGTGAAGGCACGTCAAGCATGTAATAAGGCCTTATTTTTTAGCAAGTTTCTTCTGTGGAAAATGCTATGGTGCTGGCAATGTGTGATATATATGCAACACATTGGGTTTAACCGCCAGCCATCTGAAAATTGAGTACTGCTCGAATGTTATGATGAAACTGCAACAAATTTGTGAACAAATCTAAAAATGATGTAGTGCCTCAAGTCAGTAGTCGCATATATAGCATCATAAAAGTGCGTACAGGAGAGACACAGGGACGCGGCATTCCATTACTCACTTAAAAGGGTGTTTGCAGAGTCTGCCTCATACGTTTGTTCAATTATGAATACACAGGTATTTTAAACTATTGGCAAGTGAAGACACCTGACGTTGCATTTCAGGAACTGCCTACTTCCAGTCTTCAACACAGGCCAGCCCTTGGGCGAAGGAAGTCGCCGCATAATATCCAAGTTCCTAACCCATTGTAATGCACGTTGTCGTTTGGATTTTGCCAACGAAGAGGGAGGGGGGGGCGAGTGCGATGAAAATTGACTATCACAATAAATGGGCAACCCTAGCCACGCCCACAATAGGATTTCTAGATTTATCGGTTTTACCACAAATGTGTTTTTGCCGAGGTGCACCACAACAACGCTGACCTATTTCCGTCATTAATATCGCGCAGAATATATCCTAACCGATGGCAAACTTCTCCCCGGGTTTCAAACATACAACCTCCCAATGCACAGCGGGCGGCACAAAACCATGGATTGTACGTTGTCCAGCTTTTCATATACATGATAGGCCGTTCAGCGCGTTCACAACTGTAGCGAAATGGAACGAAAGACGTGCATTGGGCCTGCGGTAAAGGTCGTCGTCCTGTGTCTGAAGATGCGCGCGCGTCTAAAAATGTGTGGTTGCTCATGCACGCCCACTAATCTCGCGACTAAGGCGCTATGTACCTCTTGCACTTCCACGGCAAGATTGCTTTTAGGTTGCAGTAGATAAGGAGAGCACGAAGGTTGCCTCGCTAGCTACTCGAATTGAGTTTATCCAAAGCTGCTCACACACGAATGAGTAAGAATTCGATCCGCGACAGTTGTTACTTCGCACGCGTCCTGTGTATGCTCTTTTCGTGCGTGCTTTCTCCTCGAGCTGCTTGCCGTACTTTGCGTGACACTATAATTTGTTTCTGTAGCATATATTCCTTCTCCTTTGCGCACGTACAAACTAGAATAAACTGTAAACTCCTTCTGTTCTGACACGTTTCTCTTTCCTGATATACTGATTACCAGACAGAGAGATCAGCCATGTTTTCTCACTGATTCTACTTTTATTTGTACTCTCGTTTTCTTCCTTTTTTTCTCATGGAGTGGCTCCGATTGCTGCCTTACGAAATATTCACCATTGAGAGATTGCGCCTACTTGTTTCTGTCTGTTTTTTTTTTGTTTCTTCATTTGTGAGTGTCTCTCTTGTTACAACAATGCATTTTAATATTTCACAACGTTTATCGAAATTGTTTATGAAGCTCTTATTTTGAGTGACTCAGTAGTTCACTGTTACACTCCAGCCATTTTTACCTTGACCACGTCGAGCAGGATGCCAGCCAAGGTGGAGCCGAAGCCAGCCAGGATAAAGGGCACGAAGACCTGAAGCGCCGTCGAGGTCAGCTGGGCGTTCATAGTTCCTTCACTAGGCCTGGCGCTCCCAATATCCGTGCGTGGCACACTTGCACGGCCGATAAGGGCAGTGCCAACGCAGGCGTCAATCGAGAGGGGTGCACCCGCCTCGGACGGACAAGGATCCGGTGTTGGTGAAAGCATGAACGACGCCTGGCCAATCTCACGAACAGGCAACGACAAGCTTACGTCGTCGTTGCGAGGGTCCTGACGGCCTTCCTCCGAGGGTACCATGGTGGATGGCCGCATCGAAGCTACAGTGCGTAAGCGTTGCAAAAACTGTAATCTTCTGCCTTCATTTTACGCAATCTGCCGCTTTGTGGAGACATCATTGGACTAGGTTCTAAAACGTGTAGGACTTGGTTTAGTTGCTTGCGGGTAGGAGCGTGTAGGCGATGTGCTAAAAATATTAAGACATTCCGAATTGTGCCTAAAATAGACCCTCTTCAAAATTGTAAAGTTTGCTTTCCTGCTATGTGCCTTGAGCGAATATTGGTGGCTTGTCAGTCCGTCCGAATAGCTTGTTTAAGCGGGTCTCGCGTACGCAATAATAAGAAAAATGTTGAGTCGCCTCTCAAAATTAAGCACTCATAATAGACAAGACCGAGCACGTTCAACTAGGACTCAGGCGTGCGCACGAAGGGGGCAGAAGGGACGGCGGTGCCCCCTAGTCACCCAAGAGGGGGCGCAAGATCTGCTCCTTACATTGACTCGGAAGCGGGGCACTCTGCTAGCCACACAAGAGGGAGATCGTAAAATTGGCCCCCAATATTTACCTAATAGAGAGGGTGGTGGGCGCAGCAATGGACCTCCGCCTCCCTGACTACGAGCGCTACGCATGCCCATGACTGAAATCTAGGACCACGTCTCCGCATGAAGCACGACAGGCAGCACCATTACTAATTGAAAAGAAAAGCAGTTCAGAGGAAGCGCACTTGCGAATTATGAAAAAGGTCCATTGGGTCTTGCGGTTGTACATCAGAAACGATTTGAAATGCAGGCGCAAAGTAACACACGAGTAACACCAGCACTTACTATGCCATCTGGTTTGCCATCTCGTGCCTTATTTTTAGTTTGCGTTGCTCGCGCTGCATTTCCTTTCAGTTATAGGATGGTCAAACGCTGTCAAGCCTAAACACCGACGTACCGCCACCAGTTTAATGAACTCTCGCTCAAGCGTCAATGTCAGCAGTAGTTAGCGTCTCAGGCAATGTATCTGTTTTCAACCACGTGATAGAAACAAGGAGGCCTCAAGGTGCAATATGGTGGTGGGCTCAGCGGCTTTATAAAAAAAAACAGTATTATGTATGAGCTCAAAAACAACATGAATAGAAAGGGAAAGCCTATAGAAATTCGCTTTTGGTTGATCTGTCGTAGTAACACCATGTGAAATGTTTCAGTGCACATGCTTGATTTTGTGTTCTTCCTTGAAGGAATAACCTGTCATTTTCTTTCAGTTCATTCTGTTTTCCTGTTCATGTTATCAAAAAGTGCCACGAGGTTTTCCTTTCTTATGAGTGCGGTCAGAAAAGAGGTCATCATCTGCTCCCCGTAGTTGGGACTGGATTGTTATTCTAAATATGTAACTTCATGCAGTAGTCTAAGACGCACACTTTCGAAAACACACAGTGGTGATAATTCACGAAGCTATAGCGTAGGATGCGTTCACTGGTCCACAATTCCCGGTGGTCAGGAACTGCGTCCACAATAAAAGAGCGTGCTTTTTCGATAGTGAAATGTTTCGTAATGTGTAAGGATTGAAAAAAGCGATGTTTGTGATGTAGATTTTTTTTCATGAGTGAGCAGTTCATTGTGATCCTGAAACGCCGTTTATACGGGAAGAGAGGGAGATATAAAAATTTCTCTCAAGGAACGCGCGCTAACAATGATGCTGTCTCATTCCACTTCATTGAGATAAAAATTTGCTCTTTAGCCTACGCGATTTGCCAATGTAATGGTGAACAGTATACTTATGTTGTTGGTACAAAGAAAATACGTTAAATTGGGCGTAATTGCTCAAGATTAGCTTACCCCCCTTTTACCTACTTCTCGTGATCCTGGCAAGTTTGATCAAATAAAGACTTACTGGCGTAAGCGTGTCAATTTATGGAGAGCGCAGTTTTATAGCAAAAGACTGTAACTCAGACTATAGTACAATAGTAAGTGCCACATTCTAAATCATTGAAAGGAGGGTGGACAGAAAGTTCACGAGCGACATTCGTTTTCTTCTACCCTTACGCACGCACGCGCGTACCCAGGGCCACACTTACCACAATAAAATACACACACACTTAACACATACATGTACATACGACACATACACACTTCTTGGGAATAAATAAATTATATTTTACATGCGAGGCCGTATCTGCCAGTTATTATTGCCAAATATCAGTCACACAATCCACCTTCTTCATTTGCTGTGCTGCCCTCTGGCGTTTTGGTAGGGCTTTTCCAGAAGTGAAACCTCTTAACGTAATGTTTAACGACATTTCAACTAGAAGAAGGGTACGTGCGATGTTTAACGACATTTCAACTAGAAGAAGGGTGCGTGCGATGGAGCGCCGTAAAAAAAGTCCGATTCACAATTGTAGAATTACGACGAAGAGAGATGCATAACCTTTCATTTACGTGATGTAGAAGCGGTACGTCCCGTAGCACAAGTGAACAACAAAATTGTAGGACTCAACAAGACCATCCTTTGTTCGCTGAACATCGTAGGTTCGCGCTTACTTTTCCTAAGCCAGTTATGAGCAAGCGAGAAACGTGTGTTTAACGGTAGTGGTTCCCAAAAGCCACGTGGATATATTGTGAATGATTACTACCAGCAGCCTATCTAAAGCCACGCGAATTTGCTGTGTAGAGTGAGATTTCGATAACGGCATTTGCAGTTGTGGCGAACAGTGCATTTCCTGGGAAGAGTTCAAATGTGTGAGCTTATTACCATTTGTACCCAGTTTTGAATCGTGAAAGCGGAAGACGTAAGCACGCAAAGCCTGACCGTTACCTCGGTTGGGTTTACTCGATCGAGTTTACTTGTCCATGGTACCACTAGCAAGCGGAGAGTACAGCATGTGTCAGCGTAGTCGTGCGTTTAAAAATACTGACCGGGAAGTGCTGTCCTGTAGCATGGTTCATAAGGGGGATCAAAGTTAAATGAGATTTCGAGTGATATTTCATTACTTGTGAAATTGTAAACGTTACAGATCATATTTCCTCGCCTCTTTAGACTGCCCTATGGTATGAACATAGCATAAAAAGTGACTGCTTCGAGAGACTTGCAGGGAGGATAATACGGTGTCTCTGATCCGGCAAAAAAGGACCATTGTTCAGCCCCTAATGCCCAGGACATGAGTGTCAGTAAGGCAAAATATAATCACCTTTTTAAAGCAATGGCTGAGCCTCTTCTGGACAAGAACGCTCCTTGCGACGATGCGGGAACGGAACACAGGTGCTGGCACGGACGCAGTCTTCTTCTTCTGCGTCTGCTTCCTCGTGTAACGCGTGTCTTTATCGTGATTTGTTCTTCACGTTTTAGTGCATCCATCACAGCACGTGCTCTTCTTCTGCCAAAAAAAATTGCTCATCTTAGACAGAGTGGGCAACACTGGTTAACAGCACAGGTGGTGAACTGGTCGTAGATTGGAGCAGTAAATTCAATATGTCTGTTTATTCAGTTTGACACCACATAATTTACCCACCATTGTTATTTTATCACCCTGTGTACAAGTCGAAGGAAACGTTCCGTTCGGACAAGATTAAGTTGAACTACACGATCGAGAGACGAGGTGTGGATTCATGAATGTTGCAGCTTTTGTGCGCCACACGGCAAACTATACTTACATTGCTCTACGAAATGTAATTATGCTTTTCTCTTTTCGTTGGCTCTCTTTTGTGTGTTTATGTGCTTGTAAGGTCTGATGATGTTGATGCTAATCTTAGATGAATGGCAATCACCGACAAAGGGGAATAGGCCAAGAACCGGTTGGCAAGATACAAAATTAAACTAAAAACTTTGTGAAAACTTACTTCAGAGATAAAATTGCAAAAAAAAACCTTTCTCACTGCATTTTTTCCTTTGTCTCTGTATTTTTTTCACTCATCAATCCTTCTCTGTTTTCGCTTTCTTGGCTCTCCTTTCAATCATTTATTTTGGTCTCTTTTTGCTTCTCAGACACTCGTCTTCTAACTTATGAGCTATTTCTTCTATTTGTTTTTCTTTCTTCCTCACTTTTCCTCACTTTTTTTCCCTTTTTTGACCTTCAGACTCTCGACTTCTATCTTTGTCTTCATAGCTTTTTATTATTTGAAATATTTGCGCTTCTACTTGTTATCGCACTCTAACTCTCTATTTTTTTTATCTGTACCCGTCCTTGCCTTCTTCTCTCATCCCTATTGTCACTTTTCTTTCCTACCCGTTCGCCGTGCTCTACTATTGACCGTGAGATCGAGTAGAGTCACCGCCTGGCGGCAGCTGTCTGAAGCGCGCAATTATCGCCGTTTTCATTTATTCAGAAAAAGTGCACTAGGACCACCTTTTCAAGAACTGGGCTTGAAATTATCAGAACCTGCTCTTTTTTTTCTTTTGGAGCCTCTACATTCGGGTACAGCCAAGGGGATGTTTTATTCGCCATTCAGGAATACATCACTGCGATTAAACGATTTTATTGCTAAATAGGGGGCTCACTACATATTTTTCGAATTCGCAATTGGCACTTGAAATCATAACTAAATAACTAGCGTTTCCAGGAATGAAGCAATGCGGAAAGTTTTGGGCGAATTCACCTTATAATCGGCCAATATCCTCCATTGGGTACGAGTGATGAGCAAAGGAAAACAACAACAACAAGAAGTTTAAATTGCTCCGTGCGTCGTCTGCTAGCCATGTCGTGTTTCCATGTGTGCGTACGTTATGCATTCTCAAAGGGTGATTTGTCTGGTCATGTTAGTGCGAGTGTAACTGCTTGATTGTATTACTTTAAGGACGTACGAAATAATATGGCCTTCTTCGGCTGCTAATACATAAATCGATGATTGATAAGTGGGCTCGAACGTCACAAAACCAGCATATGATTAGGAGAGACGCCGTAGTGGAGGGCTCAAGAAATTTCGACCCCTAGGGTTCTTGCTAATGCATTGTAATTAGATCAGCGAGTGCAACTTTCCACAGTGCTGTTGATTGTCATCGTGCCGTCCATTTACTGAAGTTATGTCAGAATAGGTGCCACTTTCCACTTCAAACACAATTCAAAATGCTCCTGACATCCTCTCAAACATTTGTACTAATAAATGGCGTGTGCATGCAGTGTTTTAGGGTCTTGCTTCTTAAGAAAAACGAGGCTCGAGGCTACACTTCTGCATGCTCTTTGCAGGTGCACAACTACAGCACTGTAATTTATCGAATATGCGAGGTGCCTTGGATGAGCCTATATGTCCGTGGTGCCCCTACACAGAAATATTACAATCACAAAAACTGGGGCCCTTTTGTACTTTCACTGTTCTTAAAACGAAGTTACCATAAGCAACCGTGTGCTTACACTTACGAATGCGTTAAAAAGCCCAAACAATCAAATTTAATTCATACGGCATTACTTACATTTGCTATCGCAAAATTTCGCTGAAAAACTCATCTTTCTTTACATTGTCTTGAGCGTTTGTGTGGCAATGTTATCGGCCGACGGAAGGCAGTGGTGATTTTTTTTTTGAAAAAAAGGACTTGTCCCATAAAATAAGAAGTGTTTTGATGTAGCACTATTATGCAGGTATTATGCATCGATGAAAGCTTTCTGCTGAATACTTATGAGGTTTTTATATCGACTGGTGCACGAACGCGTGCATATACGTGGTAAAAGCAGTGGGGCGCAAAACACTGTCACCCACTAATCTTTGCTGGACAGACTAATCGACTGTATCACATATGATGGTGTACAAAGTGAGCAAAAATGATCATTTGCGTATAAGTGCAAATAATGATACTGAACTCATCGCACAGATATGCGTGCTTTCTACTACCTTTCTTTCTTTTTCGTTGTATGCAGATGAGAAAGAGGTAAGTAAGTAGTTCCGTCCTACTACAGCAGAGTGTAGCATGTGGCACAAAAACTAAACACAAACGAACAACACAGACAAAGCTTGATTTAGTGCGAAAGAGCACCGAGAGTCACCCAGTGCGAACATCCTTTTTAAAGGCAGAATGTGCTTTGCTCGCTGGCAATAGTAACCTTGCATAGGCTTCGTGTACCGATTCAGTAGAAAGGAGCGTAGATATTACCAATCAGCTGCAATCAACACACTCTACTCGCAGACAATCGTCTCAGTCCGCAGGCAACAAAGCGCCACTGCGTGTATGTATACGCGCCACACACTGCCTATGCAAACGTGCACAAAGGTAGCCCGATCTCCCCACGTATGCAAGGATAACTTCTGCTCTACCATCGTGCCTGATATCCAATTATAAACGAGGAAATAAAGAACAAGAAGCCTGGGTAGACAAATGATTGAGACGCTCCCCTACTCATGGTGCATGCGCCGGTTCGAACCTCGACTCAGCACAGAATTTTTTGTACTTCAGAAATTACCTCTTTGTCCTTGCTTCCCTATCCTTCCCTGGCGTCCTTTCTTTTTTTCTGTCTCTCTTTACTTGTTTTGTTTTTCATGTAGTTTACTTTTCATGAAACGGTACTCGGTATGGGTTAACTCATACACCTTTTACAGAGCAACTTCTTTGCATACTCGTAGTCTCAACATTGTTTTGTAACGTTGCTGTCGCGTATACCACCACGTAACGTACAACGGCTCAAAAGATAGAGTACCCGAAGTGTTTAAAAATAGACTCCAGCAAATATATGAAACTACAACAGAAGAGCTGAGAGTCGAGATTTTAAGAAAAAAAATGTCTTCTTCATTTAGTTTACATTTCTTTTTCATGCATAATGCAAGGTATAAGCATGGGCAAGAACTCAAAAAGCACAAGGGGGACAAGGGTCCTGCCCTTCGTTCATCATTCGAAACTTTGGCAGATCCTACTTACTTAGAAAATTGGCGTTATGAGAAGGATGCTTATGGAAGAGCGTTAGCTATACACGCTCGACATGTAGCGCCACCATGAACTGTGGTATGTTGAAGTGTTCCCTAAGCACGCGATGTTGGTTACGTGGCACACATCGCCAACGAGCGTACATCTGCCACGCATCTGCGTCGTTCCTGTGCCAATGGGTCATGAATACACGTCCAGTGGGCTGTTGACACCTCCTTAGTTTGGACCAGATCACTGTGAAATGTCAGCACCATTAGCGGAAGTACAGTTGTTCCTTTAATCGTTCATTATTGCGCCAATAAGAGACCTATGTACACTGAAGTATGACATATAGTTCAGTTGCTTGGACTTGTTCATGTCTGTTATAAAAAGGCGGTCATTGGCACCTCCATTTCTCGCCGTGGGCACGAGATCTTGGGAGGCTCTGTCTACGTAGCAAACGTCTTTCATGTTTTGTGTGAACCAGGTTTGGTTATGTTTTGAAACATCGACATTAAAGTTGCTCCATTCCGCAGACGTGCACTAATGGAAGTCTTCAGAGATACAGCACTGACAAACATTGCTGAATATTGCCATTTGTTACATCCCTGGCGAAGAGCCTTTTGCCAAACTTCTAAACAAGAAGTAACAAGGCTCCGTTGCGGAGTACCAAATCTAAGTTTTTACAAACACAGGTCCGCTCAGGCACCTTCGTCACTGTGCACGTTCTGTGGTTAAGTAGAAACAATAGACCATTTCTTTTTGACCTGCAGGTGGTTTAACACACAAGGAAAACCCTATTTAGAAATACTTTTACGTGGTATTGATATGGATTTTTTGTGCATGTCATTTTCTCTTTTGGGGCATCCATTTTGGAGTTCTCCAGTGAGGCAGTATGCGCGGCTGTCCGGGAATATAATGATGAAAATAGTCAGTTGACTAATTATTCTGAAATATTAATCTAACGTGTGTACAAGACTATAAACGTATCAAAATCAGAGTATTGCTCTCAATCAACAGAAATGTTTTTGCTTAAACAATTATATGCACTAGACTAAGCGCCACAATTTTCTAGGTCATCGAAAATCTTTTTATTTTATATACCTAATTATTCTTAAACTGCATAAAATTTTATAAGAACACTCGATTCTCGGCCAATCCCCCACCGTGGGTATGCGCCAGGGGCAAGAAGTGAACCAGAACACAAATGATGACAAGCGGAAAGCTGATAGGGTCTACCTGAGAGCCAGTTCCGCGACGTAGCATCGCTTTGTTGTAGAATACTTGGTTGCAACGCAGAATGTGGGGCTGGGTCCCCTCAGAGACAATGACAATCATTCTGTGCACACGTTCCACCCTTGCTGCTGGTTCCAGCTTCTAGGGGCGAAGCTCCTCAGGGCAACACACACACACACGCACACACACGCACACACACACACGCACACACACGCACACACGCACACACACGAACCGAGAACATATGTGTAAACCCACGACTTTGTGTGTAATTATCCATATGACAGCGCAACAGATGACCACCCGCTCTCTTCGTTCAACCATCCATCTGTCCGTCGGCCCATTCGTTGGTCTATTCATTTGAGTGTCCTACCGTCCGTGCACCCGTGCTTAAGTCTGCCTGTCCATCGGTCCGTCTATATGAGCGTCCTTTTTACTAGTCGGTGTCTTCAACATAGACATCATGAATTTCGGGACCTATT
Organism: Rhipicephalus microplus; assembly: GCF_043290135.1. NCBI lineage: Eukaryota > Metazoa > Arthropoda > Arachnida > Ixodida > Ixodidae > Rhipicephalus > Rhipicephalus microplus. The sequence continues at coordinate 22,024,225 of NW_027464588.1, forward strand.
CCTTCACCCATGAGTTGCCATTCACTTCGTGAAGGTGCACTGAATTTTCTTAACGCTCTCGAAGTAAACCTATTGTCTGTTCGCGCCACATTTTAGTTCATTTAAACTCTCAATCACTTTCGGTGCATTGCGTTTAACTACAGCTGAACTTAACGCAATGTGAGGGCTGTATCGTCGGAGTACATATGTATTGGTAAAAATATAGGTAGCCATCCCTGCATTCCCAATTCACGCTTCTCGAAGATTACGATCTATCTGGATAGCATTTGCGAGACCTGGCGTGGCTCTGTAGTAGAATACAATTTTACAAGCAAAATACTGGGGTTGCATAACTTCTGGGAGCCTGACATTATTTCTTTACATTCGCCGCTCCAACGAAGCCAGTGCCAGGTTTTCCTTGAAGCTCACCCGTTAAAACTACTCATGTGTGTTCTCGCTGCTCCTAGGTAGATATGAAATGCCAATCACCTGTGGCACGTACACACCCACGGGTGTGTGTCATTGTGCAGCGACAAGTGTTTGACAACTTCGCGATAGCATAGTAGCCTAATATTGTTCATGACCAGTCAGTCGTATTTGTGAAACCCTCCTACACCCACATGCAACTTTTGGCTTAACTCAAGGTAATGGGGTGCTCGCCGCAGCACCCAAATGTAGGCGGATAGATAGCTAGATAGATAGATAGATAGATTGACAGATAGATAGATAGATAGATAGATAGATAGATAGATAGATAGATAGATAGATAGATAGATAGATAGATAGATAGATAGATAGATAGATAGATAGATAGATAGATAGATAGATAGATAGATAGATAGATAGATAGATAGATAGATAGATAGATAGATAGATAGATAGATAGATAGATAGATAGATAGATAGATAGATAGATAGATAGATAGATAGATAGATAGATAGATAGAAGCCAAGGATGCTTGCCGTATTGCCGTACGCAAAGAAATCAGTCGAATTTAGTATTACATAAAGACGATGGAGTGCGTAGATCATTTTGCCTGTTGGAATCCTATATGCTCTTTCCTAGATGTGGGGATACCTGCTGTACGTTTTTTTCGATCATAATGACTTGATTATGACAAAAACGCTTTCTCTTGATTGAAGCCCGTGAGCAAACGCAGAGAGCAGAATCTTTCAAGGTTTTATTTAATTTCGGCCATCAGTGAAAGAAAGTGCATCATTGCGCGTAGGAAACCATTCTTTTGAGCTAGAAGATGAAAGAAAAAACATTATGCTTACTAAACGCTTTTCAATGCGTTCAAACGTTAAAGTAAAGCTAGTAAGCGCTGCTTCAAAATGTATGCAGTTGAAAAAAAAATATTTATAATACTGAAGGTAATTTTTCCCGCCATTCGGAAATATCCTCTTCTTGACGATGAAATTTTAACATGATATTAAATGTCACCAAGACAACGAAATAATACATTGGCATTATTGTATTGCGGTTTCTGACACTAAGTGATTTATGAGATGGTTAACTTTGCCAGCCCCTTTTGGAAAATAATCACTCATATACACAATGTCTAAATGATGGTCGACAATCGTTAGAGCAGATGATTGTGCTATTAAGGCAAGAATTATTGAATGAGTTTCCGATGTCTTCTCGTACGTCAAGCGCATAGCACCTTAATGTCCAAATATCCTGACCGCTTCAATACAACTGACTCGCTTCTAAATGGAACGCACTTTTTAACAGTTACATACCGTTAATAAGCGTTCTCTGTGGCAGCTTTGAATACATAGCGCATCTTAGTTTGGTTGGAAGTTAAATGTGTCAACCTGATTGCTTAGGCAAAGATCACTTTTCTAATGCCGCTGAGTAGGCCACTGGGTCATGAATTTGTCGCATTTGTATTTTATATTTTGCTAATTCGATAAACTTGCGCATTGTTTGTATGATTCGAAATGGACACCAGTCAAAAACTGGCCTTGCGTTTAAATAATAATTCACTAAACTACAACATAGCTCCGCTCCGCTTAATTCAAAACAGATATTGGGACGCGGCTGTGTCGATGAAAAAGACTGAATCTGTGGTTCTATACAAGATAAGCCAGCTTCTCGGGCAGCCCGAGATAACTCTATGGTCTAACAGTAGAGCTCTACGATCCCTATATGGTTGGGCCGAGCTCGCTCTACGGCGGTCACAGACGTCAGGCTCTGCCCAGGTGGCGCTGCGAAAAACGCCGCCATCAACGCCCTCACCACTGCGCTGATTCTAAATATGTTCTGTGAAGAGAGCCGTCCACAACCGAAAGTGCTTAAGCCATCTTTTGTCGATGTTCATGCATGGTTTTTTTGAAAGTTGAGGACCTGGCAAGCTTTTTTCGTCAACCGAACCTCGCTTCAGAAAATTTGCAAGCTCCTCAAATGAACTGCGGGTACATTGCAAAAGATGTTTCAGTTATTCCAGCGTGCAGCACCTCTCAATTTAAGGGCAATCCAGCTTCGAAAAAAAATTCCGCCATATCCACGAAGTGAATTATGATGAGTGGGCGAAGCTCCGGAGGTAAACCTGGTAAACCATGAATCCTCTGTACATTTTGCCCACTCGATTTTATTACATCACTCCCCCTAGCGTACGTCGCCGCACTAAATCGAACGATTGCCTTCAACCAATGACACGCGCCATATGTGACATCATTCCTATATTATAAGATCTCGCGTCTTTCATCAACTACAAGTACCGCTTTCTAGTTTATAACATCTTGCATCTTTTCATCATCAGCTACAAGTACCACCATCTAGTAAACACTACAAGAACTAAACGAGAGGTGGCTACATACAGGAGACGGTACCGCCATCTAGTGAACACAGCAAGAACTAAACTAGAGGTGGCTACATACAGGCTACAGGGGACGCACAGCCCACGCCCTAAGGAGCTTCGCCCCTAAAACATTGAATTCGATACAAGCACTGCGCCGTGCGTTCTGTAATGCCTAAACACGTTAAATATGGGCTTACGCATGACACCAATAAAAATCAACACGCGAGCAAAGTATCTTACGATCAGTGGTACGAACGTCGCTTTATCAGATAACCCCGGTGATTTCAGCCTTTGCAGTTACATTCTTTGTATACATATCTCGCTACCTGTGCCTTGTGAATATCGTTACACGTAGGCACGACACAATTCCTCGTAAAATATGTTGTAGAACTATACATGCAAACAAGGACCAACATGAGCGAAAGGGAAAGCAGGAATCTAAACTGAAATGCTGAGGTAGCATACATAATTTTCCAGCATGGCAAAAGCTCATCATGAAAGGGAAGGAAATTTTATATGTTTCAACGGCTGTCTCAACGACGAAACCAAAAGTTTTGAGTGCTGCTGCGTTTGAACTCACACACATAAAGCCGTCCACCCCAGGCAAGCGCTCATTCAGAACCGGAGCCCTAAAACAAAAAATGAAGAATAATTGCTTTGTTTAAATTCTTAGGGAGCACTTAAACCGTCTACGCATACAGCTTAGAAGACAGTATCGAGCCTATGCTGTTGTTTTGACGGACGGACGGACGGACGGACGGATGGATGGATGGATGGATGGATGGATGGATGGATGGATGGATGGATGGATGGATGGATGGATGGATGGACGGATGGACGGATGGACGGACGGACGGACGGACGGATGGACGGACGGACGGACGGACGGACGGACGGACGGACGGACGGATGGATGGATAGATGGACGGATGGATGGCTGGATATGGCTGTACCCTTTAGATCGGGTGGCGGCAAGCGCCATCAAGCCGTAATACCTAATGAACGAAAAGCTACATCTCTTTGTTTCCTTTAAATAGTGAGGTTGAGGATTCGTACTTTGCAGTGAAGCGTTTAATTTTCACTCGTGCCTTGACTTTAGCCACCAATCGGATAACTTTATTCCAGTTATTTCTACCCGCTTAAAGTCTATCTTGCCCTCCCTGTCCCTAAACCCCAGTGCTTAGAAAAACTCTGCGCTATCATCCTGAACTAAAGGATGAAGCCCTTCACAGAACATTAACAAGTGTTCGGTCCTTTCCTCTTCCTCTCCACACGCACTGCATACCTAGTCTACCTCTTCGTATTTGGCGCTATATTTCTTGGTTCGCAATACTCCCGTCCTGGCCTCAAACAGTAGATAACTACCCCGAGTATTATCATAGATCCTTTCCTTGGCCGTTTCCTGCTTAAATGCTCAATAGATCTCTAGTGCGGACTTCTTAATCATGCCAATTTTCCACATATCGGTCTCGAATTTCTTCCCTTTCTTCTTTACCGATATTTCTTCTTGGTTTGGCCCCCTGCGGTTTTCTAAGTATTTGCCAGTCAACTTTTTGGTTCGCTTCCTCAACTTTGTATCGACCTTCTTCATGTACAAGTAGCTGATTACCTTCCTAGCCCAACGCTCCTCCCCCATTTCTCTCAGTCGCTTCTCAAATTTTATCTTTTTGCTAGCTGATTTGGTGTATTCCCGTGAGCTCCTAAGGCAAGCCTACCTATTCCACGTTGCTTAATTTCTAATCTTGCTTGAACTTCTGATCTCATGCACAAGACCACATTGCCGAACGTCAGACAAGGAACCATGACTCCTTTCCATATTCCTTTCACAACATCATACCTATTGTAATTCCACAGTGCCCTGTTTTTATTACCGCTGCATTCCTCTTACCTTCAGCCGTCACATATATTTTGTGTTCCCTTAGGTACTCGGCCTCATTGCTTATCCATACGCCCAGATATTTGTATTTACCTGTAATCTCTAGTGTGACCTCCTGTATTCTAAGCTCACTACCTTCATTGTAAATAAATATCATGACTGCTGATTTTTCCTTACTGAATCTGAAATCTAACCTACCTCTCTGATTACCGCAGATGTCCACCAATCTCTGCAAATCTTCCTTTTTGTCGGCCGTTAGCACTATATCATCTTCGTACATCAATGCTGGTAGTGCCTGTTCAATGAGTTTTCCTTGTTTGACGAAAGAGAGGTTAAAGCCCAGTCCACTTCCCTCTAATTTGGCCTCTAATCTTTGTAGGTACATCATGAATAATAAGGGTGACAGGGGACACCCCTTCCTAAGCCCCGGTTTTACCTCTGCAGGCTTGGATACCTGTTTTCCCACTTTATAATTACCTTATTAGCTTTAGAGATATCTTTTGTGAGATTATTGACTACATCTTCCACCTCTAGTGTGTCCAGTATTCCCCACAGTTCCTCTTGAAGCACGCTAGCGTACGCTCCCTTGATATCTGAAAATGCTAGCCACAGGGCCCCGTGTTCCTTTTCTGCTATTTCGATGCACTGCGTCAGTGAAGACATAATGTCTTCCAACCTCCTGTGTTTCCGAAACCCGATCTGCAGTTCCCCCAGCACCCCTCGTCCTCTATTCATGTCTGCAGTATTTCCTTTATAATCTGCATTGCCAGCCAGTAGACCACTGATGTCACTGCTATAGAACGTTAGTTGTTTATGTCAGCTTTAACCCCCTTTTCTTTAGAGATCCTGCTCATCCTGCTAAACTTACATGCATGGCGGACTTCACCATTGATTATTTTTTTGCTGACTGCCTCTTTCAAAGCCTGCTTACACTTCGGACCTAATGTCTTTATCAGCATAATTGGAATGTCATCTGGGCCTGTTGATGTACTACTAGGAACCCTCTTCTCGGCCCTTTCCCACTCTCATTGTGAAAATAGAGCCATTGCGCCACTCGATTTATCGTTGTATATTGTGGTGCCTAAAGCACTTCTTTGGTTGAAAATTTTCTGTCACTCGTGTTCTTATATAATCAATAGCTTCGTCCCCTTCTAGCATAGCATCTTGAACTGTAGTTATAAACCTCTGCTCTAGGCTCATCTCATTTCTTAGGAAGTTAAGATGGTTCCGAAACTTCGCAGTTGCCTCTCAATCTTTTTTATGTACTTCTGCCAGCCACTGAGCTCCCTTTCTTCTTATCTTTTCATTGATCAGAAGGGATGCATCCATTCTACAGCTTAGAAAGCTTTCCCATTTTCATTGAACAACATCTGTCGGTTGACCCCACTGCTTAGGATGTCTGTGTTCCCTAAAGGCTTCCTGACCTTTTGCCACGGCTCTCTTAACATCCTCATCCCACCAACTCATAGGTTTGTGTCTTCTTTTCCGGGGTGACTTGTCACCTACCTCAGCAAACTCTAGCTCATACAGTCTAATTAAATTCGTGGATGTCAACACGGTTTTATTATCCTCAGTGATTACTTTCTGAATTTGTTTAGTAGCCAAATCTATTTGCATTACGGAACAAAGATTTTCTTATAGTTGCTCATATTATCTCACTTCCCACTTTCACTGCTCTTCTAAAACTTAGTTTAATACGTTTGTGATTACTACCCAGACTTCTGGAGCCACCTTCATCTACGTGCATTCCCCTGAGCATATCATACATCCTATGTGACATCAGTACGTAATCTATCGTCGACTGCAGCCTTCCTACCTCCCGTGTTATTTGCCCTTCACACTTCTCGGTACTGTTGAAAATGATCAAATCATGCCTTTCATACATAGTCTTGATTAATTTGCCTGTTGGGTCAGTATACCCATCTATATCTTCTTTGTGCGCATTCATATTACCTACTGTAATTATGTCGCACTCTCCTGCTAACTCTTGAATGTCATTTGATATACGCTCTACCATTGTCTGGTTTTCCTCTCTGAGGAAAGCCGGCTTCTACGCGACGAGGTGCCACCTCGCGTTGCGAAAAGAAAGCTAAAATAAGCCAATCTAAAGATTGTAATTTGTATCTTCATTCGTGTTCAAATTAAAAAAATAAACGTTACTCGCATTGAGTATGTGGCAAAGTGTCTATTTGTGTGCAGATGACCATTCCTGTGTGCAGATGACCATCCGACATATCTGAGCGAATTGTTGAGTCGCCACCTTGTTTAGACAGCAAAGTAGCCTGCATCATATTTGTCTACGATGCGGTCTTCTCGGAGCTGTGTATTTGCCTTCTACGAGAAAATTGGAATGGGACTTGAGATGGCTGCCGTCCATTCAGCTGTATATTTAACTGTCTATGGCGAGTGTTAAAACATACTCGGTGTTCTAATATTCAAGTACGAATCCCACGGGAGCCCACGCGCTGTCCGTTATTATTTATAATATGGCTCAGCAACGACTACCACAGAGTGCCCTCTAATAGAAATAATTAGGAAATCTGCGTTTCGCTTACAATTGAAGCACTGATAATTGCATTGCATTACGAACCATTTTGGCAGTAGATGTATGAGGAGACTTAGTCACCTATATGAGTTCAACTCTTTCTTTTTCACCTGTAATTTAAAATTTTGTTGGAGGCTGGTGTAAACTTGTCATCAATTTTCCATTTCGTGAGTTTATCATCCTCAATTTACTTTCATATATTTAAATTTACAAAAGCGAATTGTCGTTACGTTTCTTCTTTTTTTCAAGAACATTAAGCCATATGGTGAAATAGTGCGAGTGAGTGCTCTAGTGTTTTCACGCCATTTTGACCAACTGCTGTAAGCTTCACTGACAAGATTGTAAGTATTCCTAATTAAAAAGTATCAAACTGAGGTAATAGCGGAACGACCACATAAAAACAATATTTTCTAACTCATTACGGATTAAGGAAAGATTTGATTAAAATATAGTACATTGTTCGATGTTCTTCTTGAGAAACTAAAACATCCGTAAAGTGAATTGTGGAAAGGAACAAGTATTGGTAATGAGCCCTTGCCCCCATCAAGTTGCACGCTTTATAGAAAAAGGCAAGGTCTTCATTCTGGGAAGGCCTCTACACTAGCGTTCCTTGGAATTAAACACGCCAGGGAATATTTGGACAATTCTCTTTTAATTGGCCAATGCCCTCCATTGTGTTCAAACCATGTGTAGAGACAAAAACAACAACAACAAGAATAAGAACAACTCCATAAGATTTATTAGGACCCCCCAATTCTTCGCCCATCTCCCACAGTGGGTATTAGCCGCAAAAGAACGTGAACATGCAGAAGAAGGTGATCATTGGTTGTTGTAACTGAAAACTCTTGTTACGTGCAAGCGCTTTTTGAGCTGCAAAGCGGCTTCATTCAACGACGTTCTCAGCCTCATGTCTGAACAATCCAAAGGTCGATTAAGTGAAGGCACCAGCTCACTGAGACCGCCCGTGTCGGTGAGCAGCCTAGAGAAGGAGAAGACGGTCCTGCTTGACGTCAATCCAGCGGTGAGTTCATGTGATGTACACAACCTGCTCATATTGCAAGCTCACGTACAAGGAGCTGCTGACGTTGAAAGATAAACATTGGTTAATGAGCGACCCATCATGCTGCTTATGGCGCAGCGCACCTATTTGCAAAGCAGTGTGTGCGTATTCGGAAGTAACAGAGCGTCTGCTTTATTGGCAGAGACGGAATAAATAGCATAGAAATTCTGAAAATTCCTTACAAATATTTTCACACGCATTACGCATTGATATTGGGTACCTTCTACAATAACGCCCGTAAAATATTTCCTTTGAGAATTACGAAGAATATAAGGCATTGAAGAGTCAGAGTTTGTAGGCTTTATGATTTATTGCTAGTGTCCGTGTTTTCCTACCCTCCTATTCAGAATGAGTCGTAAGTGAGTACCAGAATGATGAATAAGCAGGAATGGCATAGTTTTTGTAAGCACGGGAGCATGAGCTTTTTCACCAGCTGGGGTATGAGCACATGGATGGGAAAATGACGCAGAGAGAAGCCTGCGCTGGTATTTCAGCTTAATACCTTAGGAAGAGACAAACTTACAGCGGCTCTAATTATTTTGAAGTGCGCCAAATGACGTGCATTATATCGTGCCTTTCTTACGTAAAACTAAGTATTTCTATGGTAATATGAATTTTAAGGTCTTTATGACAGACGCCCAAAGTTTTTTAAAATTAATACGAAAAATTGTTTTAAACACAAAGTGCTTTTAGTGAACTGTGGGCACTTTCAGTCTTTCTATCTATCTATCTATCTTTCTATGTATCTATCTATCTATCTATCTATTTATCTATCTATTTATCTATCTATCTATCTATCTATCTATCATCTATCTATCTATCTATCTAGCCGCCTTTGACTTCTAGCTCTCCTGGCCGTTTCGATAATGGTCTCGATACCAATTTCGGTATGGCAGACCATTATTGTAGGAAGAACATATTTGACTGATTATAACAAGGAAAGCATGGTATATATGTCATGAATATTATGATTCACATTTCATGGTCCTGTAGCTCTTGCGGTGGTTTCGTTCACATGGCATGCTGGAAAACTACTATGGTAAAGCATGATTGCATGGCGAACACAAGCGACAGATTCTAACATGAAAACCACGACATGCGTGTCATGTGACAACATGACTACATGCCACACTCATGATGCGCTCGCGGCCGTTTCGCTAGCGTCAAATATATCAAATTTTGTATTACAGTACGTGCATGGATGAAGGTATTTGACTGGTGCGAACTTGATAATCATAAGACGCGTGTCATATAACATCACTACTTGCCACGCTCATGACGTGCTGGCGGCCGTTTCGCTAGCTTCAGCTATACCAAATCTGGTATTACGGCACGTGAATAAATGACGAAGGTATGATACTGGTGCAAATCTGATAATCGTGAGATGCGTGTCATGTAAGAGCATGGCTACATTCTACGCTCATGATGTGCTCGTGGCCATCAAGCTAGCTTCACATGTACCAATTGTGGTATTACGTGGCGCGAACGGACGAAATTGATGAATGACACATCCAAACATGATAATCACCAGATGCGTGTCATGTTAGAACATGACTACATTCAACACTGATGATGCGCTCGCGGCTGTTTCACTAGCTTCACGTATGCAAAATTTAGTATTATGTGACCCAAATGATGACGAAGGTATGTGACTGGTGCAAACATGATAGGCATGAGATGCGTGTCATGTGAGAACATGACGGCATGCTACAGTCAAGGCGCCAGTACATTTCGACATGATGTGGTGCGGGTGCTCGCTGGTATTCATTTCGTCGCATCAAGCGGGCGTTGGTGCACGCCAGGCGCCGGTCCTGCCATATACTCGCAGGCACGCGCCACGTTGCGTTTCTTTGACGCACGCGCATTTCAGTGCATCTGGCGTCAATCGGTAACAAAAATAGAGAGACGCAGTGTTGTCTGGCTGACGCATCGGCGCGAAATGCAGCATGTCGCATTTCGCGCCAGTTGCCGTTGGGCCGCGCCGACGGACGCTGGTCGTGCCTGGCGTCAGACTATAGAGTGCTCGCGTTTTGCAAAGGTAGTGCTTCTGTTCCCAACGTGCGCGTTCTTCAACGCTACTTTAGAGTATATTGAGCCCTTCATGATGTGCTCGCAGTCGTTTTGATAGCTCCACACATACCAAATTGAGTGTTATGTGACGTCAGTGAATAACGAAATACACGACTGGTGCAAACATGGTAGTCCTGACACGTGTGTCATAAAAGAACCACTGAAATACGTTAGATTTCATTGGTCGGTTTAAGTTGCTAGCGGACACTTGGTCTGTAATTTAAAAGAGGTTAGATTTCATTGGTTGGTTTAAAATGCTAGCGGACACTTGCTCTGTAATCTAAAAAAACGATCAGTTCAGTTTTAAATTACTGCGGCAAACTTTTGGCAGTGGCTACTGCATCTTTCCTTTGCCTCAAGTCTACTGCTGTAGACTATAGTGCCAGTGGCACGATGGCTTACGACATCGCCCAACATCACATGTCTGCCAGTGCCGCCCCGAAGGATCTTCTTGAAGGAATAAAGCCACCATTTGTCTTCTGCAATTTCAGATAATTTTGGAGGCATTTCAAGAACCAACTTGTTAGAGGGAGCACGCTAGTCAGTGCAAATAGTTCTCGCTGTCACACTTGCAGGTGCGATACCCGCTGCTGCTTCTCAACCTTCTTCTGTGGTTTGTGGGCATATCCCTCATCTGGGCTGCATTGAGGATGTTCATGGATTCGTGGGACAGGGAAGAGGAGCACGTACTGGAACGCCTGGATATCTCAGGAATGCTGCTAACACATATGGAGGTGCTGCTCTTCCTATTCGGGCTTGCGCTGTTCACCATCAGCTCGTGCGGCTGCGTCGGGGCACTGCGGGAGAACACCTTCCTGCTCAGAGTGTACTCCTTTGCACTTACCATCCTTATTGTCGTCAACTTTGTCCTCGGCGTTCTGGTTTACTTCGTGCCGGGTAAGAAAGGCGACCTTTAGAACTCACTAGAAATAAGCACCAAGACAGTGACACTCAAAATGGAGCATAATGAAATAGCTTTCTAGAACGAAAAAAAACATCAGGAACATTTCGCAATCATAATATATATATATATATATATATATATATATATATATATATATATATATATATATATATTTATGTATGTATATATATATATATATTGTGAGCATTTTTTATGCGCGTCATCTTGTTATATGTGCATACTCATCATCATCAGTCTGACCTGTGTTGTGGGGCAGAGGCTTGGCAAGTAAAAGAAGTGGCTTGCAGCAAAAACGTTGCCTTACAATTGTGGAGAGTGCTTTTCGGTCCCCTGGTCCTCTCCCTGCAGCGCGTTTTCGTTGTCTTCGACTACCAACCATCCCTGGAGCTCCTGTCGGGTCACCGTTTGCACAGTCAGCCCACGGTCATGTTGCAAGACGAGCACAACAACAACACGGCTCCATCCACCCCACCTACACCCCTGGGCATGCCTTCATGGACTGTCACCGCCCCTCAAAAAGATCCCCCGATGTTCGCAGGCCTTCGCGGTGAAGACGTTCACGACTGGTTGGATGAGTACGACCGTGTGAGTGTGCCTAACTATTGTCATGATTCTGTGAAGCTGTCCCGCGTGCCGTTCTATCTGACGGGGGTCGCTAAGACATACTTTCTCAACCATCAGCTGGATTTCCCTGACTGGCCTACCTTTAAGCTGCAGCTCCGTTAGATATTTTCCAACCCATGTGTACACGCAGACATCGCCAAACGGAAGCTTGCTGAACGTGTCTAGCACTCCGGCGAGTCCTATACTTCGTACATTAAAGATGTCCTCGTCCTATGCCGCCGCGTCGACAGCTCGATGGCGGAACATGACCGCGTTCACCACCTGCTCAAGGGCATTGGCGCCGTCGCATTGAACGCTTTGGTGGCAAAGAACCCCACCACGGTCATGGATATCATGAGTACGTGTCAGCGACTCGACGACCTCCAACTTATACGTTTACAACCTGACACAAGAGATCTGAGGCCAACGCTTGACAATGAGCACCGTGCGTTGATGCGGTTCACGATTCGCGAGGAGCTGCAACTCCAGGCCACCTCGTCGTCTTGTGAGCTCCGCATAACACCTTCTGCAGGCAGCCTCCGCAACATCGTCAGGGAGGAACTGGCATCCATGACATGTGAGCAAGTCCCGAGCTCGCATACCACTCCAAAGCCGACATACGCTCAGGTGGTTGCAGCGTCACCTTCCCAGCAATCACCACAGTATGTGTCAACTACGCAGCCCTCCATAAATGTCCTCACCCCAAGGGCGCCGCCTCCTTCTTTTCATGCCTGGCATCCATCTCGACCGATTTGCTATTATTGCGGAATACGTGGCCACATCTCACGGTTCTGTCGTCGACGTCAACAAGACGAAAGGCAGAGCTATGGTGACTACAAGAGGGATGAGTTTGCCCCTGCTCCACAACATCGCCACCCATACCAACTGTACCAACGCCACTCACCATCTCAACAGCACTTCGATGCAGCCAGTACCTTCCGCTCTTCGCGCCGTCGTTCCCCGTCACCTATGCGCCGTTCCTCGTCACCGCTTCGTCCGGCTACCATGGCGTCTGATCATCGCCCGGAAAACTAAACAGTGCAGCTTCAGGAGGGAAAGCTGAATTTGGCGGACTGCATCGAACTCCTCCGGAACTCCCTCAAATGTACTTTCTGTGTGTGTTGAGGGTATATGTACTGAAGCCTTGGTGGACACAGGTGCATCGCTCTCAGTTATTAGTGTGGACTTGTGTTCTCGTTTGCGCAAAGCGAAGACACCGTATGATGACCCTCCCCTTCGCTGTGCTAATGCGGTTTTCGTTCAGCCTTCTGGTGTTTGCACAGCACGAGTTTTTATTGAGGGCATCCTTCACCATATACAGTTCCTTGTTTTGTCATCGTGTACTAATACGCTCATTTCAGGGTGGGACTTTCTCTCCTCAGCTACAGCCGTGACATCTTGCCGTCAGAGGGTCATTCGCAAGTCAGATACTGCGCTTTCGTCCGACAAAGATGCTCATAGCCAGCGCTTCGTCACTGCTGATGACTGTTTTAATCCTCCAGGTAATGAGCATATCTGACCCTGACATCAGATAAGATCAGTACTGATGATGTGTTCCTGGCACCGTGTGGATGCTACATCTCTGGTGGGCTTACCATCGCTCCTAGTCTGGTGCGCTTTCATGATGGCAGAGCATTAGTTACGGCCGTTAAACCCACTTCTTTGCCTGTTTCACTGCCCCAGGGCACCAGTGTGGTTTGCTTCACAGATACCGAACCACTTTCTTTGGTTCCCCTTCACGCAGGCGCACCATCTTTCTCTACAAGTAATGATGACGATGCTACAACGGCTGCTTTAACAGCCACAATAAATCCCGATCTCACGTCAGAGCAAAAGAAAGAACTTTTGGGTATCGTTCAAAAACACAGTGCTTCATTTGATGTCTATTCCAAGCTTTTGGGTAGCACTTCCATCGTCGTACATTGAATTGAAACGGAAGGCAATACAATTGTGCGCCGCCGCCCATACCGAGTGTCATCCGCAGAGCAGAAAATAATCAAAAACAACGTTGCTGATATGCTCAAACGAGATGTTATCCGGCCTTCGTCTAGCCCGTGGTCATCACCTGTAGTGCTAGTCCAAAAGAAGGGTGGTTCGGTGCGATTCTGCGTCGATTATCGAGCACTTAATAAGATCACGCGCAAAGACGTGTGCCCAATCCGATGAGTCGACGATGCACTTGACTCTCTGCAAGGCGCTGAATTTTTCTCGAGCCTCAATCTACGGTCTGGGTATTGGCAAATACCTATGCAAGAAGCGGAAAAAAGAAAAAAAACTGCCTTTGCAACACCAGACGGGCTGTATGAATTCAACGTGATGCCATTCGGTTTATGTGATGCTCCTGCCACGTTTGAACGCATGATTGACACAGTTATACGGGGCCTAAAATGGAAAATATGTCTCTGTTATCTAGATGACATCGTCATTTTCTCGTCTTTTTTCTCGTCAGCATCTTGATCGTTTAGACGAAGTTTTGACGTGTATTTCTAATGCTGGACTTTAGCTAAACACAAAGAAATGCCACTTCGCCAACAAGAACATCAAGGTTTTGGGCCACCTTGTCAGCAAAGATGGCGTTCGCTCGGATCCTGATAAGCTTGCTGCAGTGATACGCTTCCCTCGGCCAGAAAATCATATATACCTACGAAGTTTCCTGGGCCTGGCGTCCTGCTTCCGCCGCTTTATTAGCCCTTTTGCTGCCATCGCGTCGCCACTGCATAAGCTGCTGACATCCGGATCAACTTTCGCTTGGAACGACGACTGCGAGCGTGCCTTTCAAGCCCTCACGCATGCATTAACATTCGACCTTGTACTGTGTCAATTCGACGAGAACGCACCTACATGTCTCTACACCAACGCGAGTGGCCAAGGCATTGGTGCAGTTCTTCTACAGCGGGTGCCACTTCACGGGAAAGAGTTATTGCGTATGCTCGTCGTGCTCTTACGGCTGCTGAACAAAACTACTCCATAACTGAGCAGGAGTGCCTTGCTGTCGTCTGGGCCATACAAACATTTCGACCATATCTTTACGGACACCACCTCACAGTTAATACAGACCATCACGCCTTGTGCTGTCTATCGTCACTGAAAAACTTGTCTGGTCGCCTCGGTCGTTCGGTGCTCCGCCTACTAGAGTACGATTTTGACGTCATCTAAAGTCTGGCAAAAGACACCAAGATGCAGATGCTCTCTCTCGCTGCCCCCTTCCACTGTCACCATCGAGTACGTCAGGTGATTGCTCGTCTGGTGGGCAAAATACTGCTCACCCCTCACATTATCACAACTTCCGGTTATCGACATGCCAGCTTCAAATCACTACACCGAGTTCGCCACACGCCAGTGTGATAATCCATATTTCAATAGCATTATTCAACACCTAAATGGTATATCACCTACTCCTAATGCTAGATTGCGCCGACAACTACGGCAATTTAAGCTCGATAACAATGTGCTCTATCGTTACGTTTACACTACTGATGGACACAACTGGGTTCCAGTACTTTCGCGTTCTCTACGTCACCAATTCCTCGAAGCCTTTCACGACGACCCATGTGCAGGCAACTTGGGATTTCACAAAACACAAAGCCGCATCAGGAAACATTTCTGCTGGCCTGGCATCTCTAATTTGAGGCCAAGTACGTTGCATCTTACCATCTGTGTCAACGGCGGAAGCCACCAACTTCGTCTCCTGCTGGCCTTCTGCAACCCATGCTGTGTCCCGAGACAAATTTCGCCATCGTTGGCATAGGCCTACTAGGACCACTTTCCATCACGCCAACAGGTAATCGTTAGATTGTGACTGCTGTCGATCACCTGACACAGTACGCAGAGACTGCTGCACTACGCACAAGTTCTGCTTCAGACACCGCAGACTTCTTTCTCAACGCCATTGTATTGCGCCACGGTTCACCTCACGTCCTCCTGAGTGATCGCGGCAAGACATTCCTGTCCACCATAATCGAAACCCTGCTCACAACCTGTGGTACAGTACATAAGACAACGTCAGCCTACCACCCCCAAACTAATGGACTGACAGAGAGATTTCATCGGGCACTAATAGGCATGCTATCGATGTACATCGCACCAAACCACGACAACTGGGATACGATTTTGCCTTTTGTGACGTTTGCCCATAACACCGCTGTTCAAAGAACTACTGGCTACTCGCCTTTCTACCTTGTGTACGGCCGTACACCGACATTCACCATCGCCGTCTCTTCTCTAAATGTTCCAACTGACTCCTCGGCAACCGTATCAGAGCAGTTCATCACAAGACTCGACGAATGTCACCAACGGGCTCGCCTTAATACAGAAGCCAATCAGCAAGATCGCAAGCAACGCTACGACAGCTCTCATCGCGACGTCTCCTTCAGTCCGGGGGATGAAGTGTTGCTTTGGAAGCCCATTCGTACTCCAGGATTGTGCCATAAATTTCAGTCACGCTTCATGACCCTATACAATCAACAAACAAATGTCTCCAGTGAACTACCGTGTCACTCCATGCGACCTTTCTTCGCATCGTCGCTGTCGTGGTTCGGAGATTGTCCTCGTATCGCGTCTGAAGACATTCGTTCGACGTTCCGTTTTCGTCTAAGACGCGTCCGGGCTGGCCGCTCAAGCGTGGGGGGGGGGAAATAAGTGTGAGCATTATTCATGTTCGTCATCTTGTGATATGTACATACTGATAATTATCAGTCTGACCTGTCTTGTGGGGCAGAGGCTCGGCAAGTAAAAGAAGTAGCTTGCAGCAAAAACGTTGCCTTACTATATATATATATATATATATATATATATATATATATATATATATATATATATATATATATATATATAGTCTAGTAGATCCTCCGTGAGCGGTCACAACGTGGTTTATTTCGACGTTTCGGCCTAGAGTCTGGCCTTCATCAGGAATAAAGATACAGTTTGTTGGTGCTCAGCTTTTTACAATCTCAAACCAGAGGGCAAGGAAAGAGGGAAAAAAGGGAATAAAAAAAGAAAAGAAAAGGAAAGAAAAAAAAAGAAAAAAAGAGAAAAATAAACCGTGGACGCCCCTCGGGTGCCCCCCTTCCACTTTTCCCTCCACTTCCCCCCATCTCTCTCCCCCCTCTCCCCTTCACCTTTCTGATGTCAGTGGTCTGTGTATGTTTCCGTTCACTAGCGCATTCCTCCCGATCAGACGGCCCCTCCTGGCACTGGCGGAGGGGCGGATGTATATGTATATATATATATAATATATTATAAATATATATATATATATATATATATATATATATATATATATATATATATATATATATATATATATATAATGGGTATGAGCCGTAACTGTAGCGTGAAATCGCTACGAAGTAGAGAAAGAAAAGGACTTTTGCTTCCTGGTCTGGGCACGAGCAAGACGTCGATTCGTTGCTGTCTGTTATTTCGTCCTTGGCACTGGTACAGGAGTGGGGTAAATGTCCCTCGGCTGCAGATCTTCAGCCGAAACACCGAGCTACTTGGAGACAGCTACAGCTCCCACTGCAACAAGCAGTCACGGCCTGCGAGGACTGTCCTGAATAAAGTCCTCTCTCTCAGGACGAGATGGCAACTTCGACTACCATCTAGGCGAGTCAAACCAAGGACGCCTATTTTTTTCTCCCGCATGTTTTTCATGCACCGCAAACACCACGCTCATTTCATGGGAACATTTATGATATGTTAATGACAGGCTTGACCACTTCAATTGATTTGCCAACATGAACGAATGGGATGAAGCTCGCAAGCTGCGGAGAGTTTACTTTGCGTTATATGACTCTGCCAAAACGTGGTATGAGAATCACGAGGGTTTCTTTGCGACGTCACAAGAGTTCAGCCGGCAATTTCAAGATGCGTACCGCAGAACTGATAGGAAAGAGAGAGCGGAGCAGGCTATCTCGTCTCGGAACCAACGACCTAACGGGAGAATTTCGATGTTTGTCGAGGACATGCTTGGACTCTTCAAGCGTGCCGACCCTGCAATGTCCGAGGAAAAGAAGGTGCGGCATTTATAGCGTGGAGTAAAAGAGCAGCTCTTCGCCGAACTCGTGCACAATCCACCGACGACTGTAGCTTAGTTCGTAAATGATGCAACCACAATGGAGTATACTCTCCAGCATCGGTCGTCACAGTATGTACGCCAGGACGTGACCCCTGCTGCATGCTCTATCAGGCTGACAGCGAGAAGCATGCCCTCGCAAAGTAAATAAGAAGCGTCGTGCGGGACGAGCTGCGCCAACTCCAAGCAGCGGGACCCCAACCACCCGTAAGTGCTCTCGAAGACTTAATCCGAAACGAGATCTGACAGGTGGTCACCCCACTCGCGCCAACAAGGCCTGAGGCCCCCGTGCTGACTTATGCGGCGGCTCTGCGATCTCCTGCACACATGCTCCTGATCACACCATACGGACAACGGATCAGGCTAGCCATCGATTCCAGGGCACTCCGCCACCCGCCTCAAGGTTTCCGAGTACACCAACTTATCATCCGTATGGATCGCGACAGAACGCCGCAAAGGCCAGCGTGTGGCGTACGTCAGATAACCGTCCACTCTGCTACCACTGTGGCGAAGCGGGTCACGTCTACCGCCATTGCCAGTACCACCAACTTGGTCTCCGTGGCTTTCACCCTGATGCTCGGTGCCCGCGTTACGGTGAGCGTCCCCGCGACATTGAAGCGTAGCTTACGGCCATCAAGCTCGTCGCCTTGGTCAACGCCCCCAATCACAATCACAATCACCTCGCCCCCTCACGTCACCTAGAGTTCCCTCGTCATCTTATGCTTCTTTCAGAGGCAGGTCCCCGAGTCCCCACAGGGCAAATTAGAAACCGGGTCTCCTGGGGGTGAAGCCGCGTCCCAACGAACTGTCAAAAGGCCTCCCTCGGAGCAAAGACCCGACGAAGACTGTTCTGACTTTCCAGTACTTTCTGAAAGTCATAAGACTGTTTCCGCCGACATCACAGTACACGTCGATAATCACGTCGTCTGTGCCCTCGTTGACACCGGCGCCGATTATTCGGTTATGAGCAGCGCTATTCGGTTATGAGCAGGAAGGTAACTACCCCTTGACAAGGAACCACGTTGCGCACGGCAGGGAGGCCACCTCGTGACGCTGACGAGAATGTGCACAGCCCGTGTTCGAGTCCATGCTTCGACGTTCACAGGGTCTTCCCTCGTATTACCTGTGTGCTCCCGTCCACTCACTGTGGGACTGGACTTTCTTCGCGAACACGGTGCAATTATTTACCTACGAGACTTGCAGGTGTCGTTCGAGGACCCTTTTCATCCTGAGCCAAAAAACGCCCACTTATCGAAGGCTGCGCTACGCGTATCTTCCGAATCTGTTACTATGCCTCCCTGCAGCAGCCTCTTCATGAACGTTGAATGTGACTAAGACGTTCCCGATGCTGTAACTGCAGAAGAAAATCTGTCTCTACTTTTGCACAACAAATCTGCATTGCCCGAGGTATTCTTCAGCCCAGGAGGAAGCAGGCATGTCTACTAGTCACGAATTTCAGCGAAGAGTATCGCCATCTTAACAAACACACTGTGATCGCATACCTTGAGGATATTGCCGACGTTCCTGGTCCCTCAATATTATCTGCTGTTTCGTCGTGCAATGATTCCGACATGACATTCGCAAGCACTGTCGTCGTAAACCAGGGTCTACCATCACACAATGGAAAATTCTTTTGAAGCTACTCGACTCATTTCGGGACTGCTTCGCTACGACTTCGAAAGTGAACCAAACACCGCTTGACAAGCATCGTATCATCACCGAGCATACCGAGAGACCCATTCGACAGCACGACTACAGAGTCTGGCAAAAAAACAAGACGTTATACACCAACAGGTTCAGCAGATGCTCAAGGACGATATCATCCAGCCATCGACCAGTCCCTTGGCGTCCCCTGTTATGTTGGTAAAGAAAAAAGATGGTACCCAGCGATTTTGCGTCGACTACCAAAAGAGATCACGAAGAAAGACGTGTATCCTTTACCACGAATAGATGACTCGCTGGACCACATTCGCAACGCTCCTTACTTTTCTTTCATGGATCTACGCAGCGGCTATGGGCAAATTTTTGAAGATCAGAGCAACCGTGAAAAGACCGCCTTCATTACTCCTGATGGACTCTACGAGTTCAAGGTCCTTCTCTTCGGCTTATGCTCGGTGCCAGCTACTTTTCAAAGAGTGATGTACATGGTTCTTTCTGGGCTAAAATGGCAATCGTGTCTTGTGTACCTTGACGATGTGGTCATCTTCTCTGACACGTTTGAGCAGCACATCCAGCACAGTTCTTCAGGCAGTTCCTCAGGCAGTTCTTCAGGCGATTCGAACAGCTGGACTTACTCTAAAACCTAGAAAATGCCACTTTGCTTTCGAGGAACTGATGTTTCTTGGTCATGTTGTCAGCTACGCCGGTATACATCCAGAACCTGAGAAAACGAAAGCTGTTGCCGCATTTCCAGTCCCAATGAACAAGCGTGATCTCCGCCGATTCCTGGGAATTTGCGCATATTACAGACGCTTCGTCAAAGACTTCTAAAATCACTGAACCGCTAAATGAACTTACAAATAACGGCTTATCATTTGTCTGGGGTCTTGATCAGCATCACGCCTTTGACACGCTACGAAATCATCTTGAAGCCCCACCTGTACTCGGTCACTTTGACGACAACGCTGCCACAGAGCTACACACGGATGCCAGCAACGTCGGACTTGGAGCTGTATTGGTTAAATGGCAAAATGGTGTAGAGCGCGAGATTGCCTATGCAAGTCGAACACTATCATCCGCAGAAAAAAATACTCTGCAACAGAAAAAGAATACTTAGTCGTTGTTTGGGCTATAACAAAGTTTCGCCCTTATTTGTACAGTCGACTATTCAGGGTAGTTAGCGACCACCATTCTTTATGCTGGCTCGCCAACCTCAAAGATCCTTCCGGTCGTCTAGCACGGTGGAGCCTTCGAGAATTTGACGTTACAGTTATTCACAAGTCCGGAAGCAAACAAACTGCCGCTGACTGTCTTTCACGTGCGCCGATTGGAAGTATGAACGCGGACGTTGAAGACGACGATACATTCCTTTTCTCTGTATCAGTAACCGACTTGGCTCAACAACAACGCTTCGACATGGAGCTAAGCCCGCTGATTGACTACATCGAAGGCCGAAAAGGCTGCCTTCCTCAAAACTTTGCAAGTTCGCTGGCCTCGTTCTGCATCAGGGATGGAGTCCTCTATGAGGAAAATTTCGACCATACCCAGGCTATTTACCTACTGGTTGCGCCGACCTCGCTTCGGGACGATATTTTACATGTTTGTCACGACGAACATCATCCGGACACCTTGGCTACACGCGCACATTGGAAAAAATTCGCCGCTCATACTACTGGCCACGCCTCGCGAAGACAATCAACAGTACGTCCGCACACGCCGCGACTGCCAACGCCGTGAGACTCCACCTATCCGACCAGCAGGACTACTACAGCCTATCGCCTCGCCGAAAACACCATGCCATCAAATTGGCATTGACTTGCTCGGATTGTTTCCACGTCTTCGTCTGGAAGCTGGTGGATTGTGGTTGCCACCAATTATTTAACGCGTTACAGCGAAACAAAGGCCCTGCCCAGAGCTACCATAACAGAAATCGCCCAGTTCTTCGTCACCAGCATCGTACTTCGTCAAGGAGCGCCAGCTGTGGTAAGTACTGATCATGGTACAGCTTTCACCGCAGAAATGCTTCAAGAAGTGCTGAGACTAAGTGATAGAGAACATCGAAAAACCACGGGTTCTCACCCCCAAACAAACGGACTCCCTGAACAGCTGAACAACGTCATTGCAGATATGCTGTCAATGTATGTGGCCATTGATCACAAGAACTGGGATGATATACTCCCTTACGTAACTTTCGCTTACAATACAGCATCCCAAGAGAGTACAGGTTTCACCCCATTTCGCTTAGTTCATGGTCGAGAGGACACTACAATGCTTGACGCAATGCTCCTTTCCAACAACCTGGGCTTGTTCAACGCGGACACTGCCTTGTTCACTGAACGCGCATAGGAGGCCCGTCAACTGGCCCTACGCCGTATTCAGGCTCGCCAAACTACCAACGCACGCCGCTACAACCTTACACACCGAGAGGTTACCTTCCAACGAGGTGATAAAGTTTGGGTGTGGACCCCTTTTCGACAGCGTGGTCACTCTGAAAAGTTGCTGCGGCGCTACTTCGGCCCATATAAAGTTCTACGCCGACTCAGTGACGTTACTTACGAAGTTCTCCCTGAGGGCACCTTAAGACGTTCCCGTCGGTTTTCACGAAGTGATGTGGTGCATGTGTCAAGGCTCAAGCCATATTTCTCGCGTCAGAAATCGAACGTGGACTGACTTACCATGCAATAACTTTTTTGCCACTTGTGTTTCTTTTTGACTGTCTTCTGTCCTAACCCTTTCTTTATTGAGTACTTCCATGACACCAGCCCATTTTTTTTTGCCTTACGACGCTGGTGTTAGATTCCGTGTGAGCTCGTTTTCTTTCTCAATTTTTTTCAACGCTCATCACCAGCATCGAAACGATGCTTTTCGAGGAGAGGGAGTAATGTCAAGGTAGGGTAAGGGGTATGAGCCATAACTGTAGCGTATAATCGCTTGGATGTGGAGAAAGACGAGGACTTTTGCTTCCTGGTCGGGGGCGAGCCAGATGTCGATTAGTCGCGGTCTGTCATTTCGTTCGAAGTAATATATATATATATATATATATATATATATATATATATATATATATATATATATATATATATATATATATATATATATATATATATTACCTTATATATATATATATGTATTACCAATACCTATATATATATATATATATATATATATATATATATATATATATATAGGTATTGGATATGACACAACGGGAGCGTTGTCAACAAAGATAAATATATTTATTTCCCAACAGTTTCGGGAGGGGTCCTCCCTAACTCATCCCCTGATGAAGGGAGGACCCTCCCGAAACTGTTGGGAAATAAATATATTTATCCTTTTTGAAAACGCTCCCGTTGTGCCATATCCCATACCTTCACGAAGACTAATTGGCCCATTGAAATATTACTCCCACTATATATATATATATATATATATATATATATATATATATATATATATATATATATATATATATATATATATATATATATATATATATATATGTGTGTGTGTGTATATGAGATTTAACAGACAGTAATGCCAAGGAATGTACGAGGGAAGTTATTAGAACCAATGGAATGTAAATAAGAAGACAGAAAAGTGGATGAAAAAATAACCTGCCGTGAGCAGGAATCGAACTTACGACCTTTGAATAACGCGTTCGATGCTCTAACCACTGAGCTACCACAGCCCGCTTCCCTCCATCCACTTTTTCTGGGTTTATATTTGAATTTGGAAGTAGGAGTGACAGTCAGCGCCATCTATAAGGCAAACGACGAGTGTGAAAACACTCTTATGCGCATAATTAATCAGCTGCCCGCTCATAATAGGTTCACGTGCCACGTGACACCAAACATGCGCAAAAGAGTGTTCTCACACTCGTCGTTTGGCTTATAGATGGCGCTGGCTGTCACTCTTACTTCTAAATTCACATATAAACCCCAAAAAAGAGGATGGAGGGAAGGCCACTGTGGTAGCTCAGTGGTTAGAGCATCGAACGCATTATTAGAAGGTCGTAGGTTTGATTCCTGCTCACGGCTGATTACTTTTTCATCCACTTTTCTTCCTTCTTGTTTACATTCCATTGGTTCTAATAACTTCCCCTGTACATTCCTTGGCATTACTGTCTGTTAGATCTCATTAATAATGTGTTAGAACACGGAAAAACGAACCCTTAGGTATACACCTCTTTCCCTTATTTCAATGAACGAGGGTCTCGTACTGGCAGACTTGGTGTGTTTAGGTTGTATAAAAGGGACAATTAATCATCTGCCCGCTCATAATAAGTTCACGTGCTACGTGACGCCAAACATGCGCATAAGAGTGTTTTCACACTCGTCGTTTGGCTTATAGATGGCGCTGGCTGTCACTCCTACTTCTAAATTCACATATAAACCCCAAAAAAGTGGATGGAGGGAAGGCCGCTGTGGTAGCTCAGTGGTTAGAGCATCGAACGCGTTATTCGAAGGTCGTAGGTTCGATTCCTGCTCATGGCTGGTTATTTTTTCATCCACTTTTCTTTCTTCTCATTTACATTCCATTGGTTCTAATAACTTCCCCCGTACATTCCTTGGCATTACTGTCTGTAAAATCTCATTAATATTGTGTTGAAACACGGAAAAACGAGCCCTTAGGTATACACTTCTTTACCTTATTTCAATGAATGAGGGTCTCGTACTGGCAGACTTGGTGTGTTTAGGTTGTATAAGAGGGACAATTAATCAGCTGCCCGCTCATAATAAGTTCACGTGCTACGTGACGCCAAACATGCGCATAAGAGTGTTTTCACACTCGTCGTTTGGCTTATAGATGGCACTGACTGTCGCTCCTACTTCTAAATTCACATATAAACCAAAAAAAGTGAATGGAGGGAAGGCCCCTGTGGTAGCTCAGTGGATAGAGCATCGAACGCGTTATTCGAAGGTCGTAGGTTATATTTCTGCTCGCAGCTGGTTGTTTTTTTATCCACTTTTCTTTCTTCTTATTTACATTCCATTGGTTCTAATAACTTCCCCCGTACAATCCTTGGCATTACTGTCTGTAAAATCTCATTGATATTGTGTTAAAACACGGAACAACGAGCCTTTACGTATACACTTCTTTCCCTTATTTCAATGAACGAGGGTCTCGTACTGGCAGACTTGGTGTGTTTAGGTTGTATAAGAGGGACAATTAATCAGCTGCCCGCTCATAATAAGTTCACGTGCTACGTGACGCCAAACATGCGCATAAGAGTGTTTTCACACTCGTCGTTTGGCTTATAGATGGCACTGACTGTCGCTCCTACTTCTAAAATCACATATAAACCCAAAAAAAGCTGATGGAGGGAAGGCCGCTGTGGTAGCTCAGTGGATAGAGCATCGAACACGTTATTCGAAGGTCGTAGGTTTGATTCCTGCTCACGGCTGGTTAGTTTTTCATTCACTTTTCTTTTTTCTCATTTACATTCCATTGGTTTTAATAACTTCCCCCGTGCATTCCTTGGCATTACTGTCTGTTAGATCTTATTATTATTGTGTTAAAACACGGAAAAACGAGCCCTTAGGTATGCACTTCTTTCCCTCTTATATATATATGTATATATATATATATATATATATATATATATATATATATATATATATATATATATATATATATATATATATTTAAGAAAAACAAGTGCAAAAAGGCTCGTTTTTCGGGTTTACACACTATTAACGAGATCTAACAGACAATAATAACAAGGAAAGTATAGGGGAGTTATTAGGCAAACCGTAATGTAAGTGAGAAAAAAGAAAAGTGGGTGAAAAGATAACCACGGCGAGTTATCTTTTCACCCACTTTTCTTTCTTCTCACTTACATTACGATTGGCCTAATAACTCCCCTATACTTTCCTTGGCATTATTGTCTGTTAGATCTCACTATATAAATATATATATATATATATATATATATATATATATATATATATATATATATATGACGCAGGAGGCGTGATGGCTGTATGATGAACCATTTATTTTTCTTCGTCTTCCTCCTTCTCTACCATTCCACCACACCGTTCTCGTGTGGTTCGTCACACGCTTCCCCCCTCCCCCGAGAGAGACGTAGGTGCAGGGGCCGATGATATCGTTTAAGTCTCCCGACATGAACGATGTCAGTCTGGCGACCGAGTGGAGCCACGCTGCGGTCGATCTCGTAGTTAACTGCCGAAATCTTGCGTATGATCGTATAGGGTCCTTCCATTATTGCGCTGAGTTTGCCGCGGTTCGGGTGCCAGGGTGTTTCATATAGAACAAAGTCTCCCACTTGAAGCTCTAATGGAAGAAACTTCTTGTCATATATGATCTTGTTTTTCTCGTGATATGCTACTGAATTGCGGACTGCGTTTGTACGAGCTTCCTGCAGATTTTCGGTAACGCCTGGAAGAAGATAGGGATACGATGGTGTGCCATACATAAGAAAGCAGGGTGGGTAGCCTATGACTTCGTGAGGCGTTCTATTGTACTCGTCGACAACGTCCGCGAGGAGGCGCGGCATGGTTTTCGGGGTTCATCGTTGATCTTGCATCAGAGGCGAGTAACGATCGTCTGATTAGTGCGCTCGTTGAGACCATTACACTGCGGGCGTTGTGAGCTTGTTAAAAGCTGATGAACATTGTTGTGCTTGAGGAACTGCTTAAATTTGCCGGCAGTGAATCCTGTGCCGCGGTCGGAAAGGAACTTCCGCGGCTTTCCAGCAGTGAAGATACTCTTCAGGCAAGAGATGTACGCGTCGCAAGTCTCATTCTTGTGTGCGAAAGCCCAGACATAACGGGTGGCATGATCAATGGCTAAGTGGATGAATCTTTTGGATGAGCCGTAGTTGCCAAAACCTTCGATTGTGTCCATGGCCAGAAGATCAAACGGTTGTTCCACTGGTGGCAAAGACTCCAAGGAACCAAATTGTTTGTTCTTCGGTTTCTTGCAGCGCTGGCAGGTATCGCAGTGGCGTATGTACTCGCTCACGTCAGTGATGATGTCGGGCCAATAGTACTGTGGAGAGAGAAGTCGCAGCGTCTTCTTTACCCCGACATGACCGAAAGCGTCATGAGCTCTTTGGAGAAGACCGGAGGGCAAAAGGCACATAGACTTTTCGTATTCCCCAGCGTGTCACTATACTCAGTCCGTTCTCAATGGTATGCTTTCCGGGTGGTTTGTCGTTGTCATGCTCTCGCAGTTGCTCAGCAGATAGGAGTTGAACTACCGGGCTCCGAGATAGTGCATCAGCTTCAATGTTGTCAATGCCCTTTTGGTGTTTGATGTTCACGTCGTACATGGAGAGTTTCAAGGACCACCGGAAAAGTCGGCCTCGGGGATTCTTGATGCTTTTAAGCCATTGCAACGCTGCGTGATCTGTGATCACAGTGAAAGGTTTCCCGTGTAGATAGCAGTGCCATTTATCGATGGCGTCAATAATTGCCAAACATTCGAGTTCTGTGATGGCATAATTAATTTCGTGTTTTAGTAACTTCCGTGAATGGTATGCGATTGGGTGCTCTCTACCTTCATCATCAGTCTGCTTCAAAACGGCGCCGATACCTCTGTTGGATGCATCGCAGTATAGCACACAAGGCTTAGTGGCATCGTAGATGTTAAGGATTGGCTCTTCTGTCACGCATTTCTTGAGCTGAGTGAAAGCCAGTTCACACTCCGCATCCCAGTTCCAGGTGGCGTCTTTGCTGAGCAGGCGTGTCAGTGGGTGAGCGATTTGACTGAAGTGGTCGATGTATCGCCGGTAAACATTGACAGTGCCGAGAAAACGCTGCAACTCTTTAGGGCGTGATGGTGTCGGAAACCGCAGGATTGCGTCCACGTTGCTTTGCTTTGGAGTGACGGTGCCATGCGAAACCTTGTGTCCCAGGTACTCAATGAAGGTTCGAGCGAATTGACATTTCTTTAATTTCAGCTTGATGCCTTCGCTTTTGAAAGCTTTCAAAACGCCCTCCAGATGCCTCAGATGGTCTGGAAACGTGTCAGAGTAGACAACAATGTCATCGAAGTAATTCGTGACGTTCTGCAAACGGTGTTTTGCCAATACGGATTTCACAGCCCGTTCGAAGGTGGCCGGAGCATTCCGAAGGCCAAAAGGCATGACGAGCCACTCGTAGTGACCGGTACGTGTGACAAACGCCGTTTTCGGAATGTCATCAGGGTGAATCTTCACGTGCCAGTAACGTGACGTTATGTCTAATGTCGAGAAGTACGTAGATTTCCCCAGAGAATCGAGAACGTCATCGATGTGAGGGAGGGGCTGATAATCAGGCACCGTCAATTCGTTCAGCTTGCGGTAGTCGATGCAGAAGCGCGTGCGTCCTTCCCCTTTTTTCTCTGCCAGAATGCTGGCGACGCGTATGGGGAGGTAGATAGTCGTATGACACCTTGCTTGAGAAGCTCATTGATCTGTCTGTCCATTTCAACGCTGTCAGTTTCTGAGCATCGATAGGGAGCTCTACGAATGGGAACATTGTTGTTGAGATGAATGCGATGCATTTCGCCATTGATGCACCCAATGTCTGTCTGCGATTTGGAAAAAATGTCATCGTACTTGTGGATAAGCTGCTTCAATGACAATTGTTGAGTTTTATTTAGATGTAGTACATCACAAACTTCAACACCTTGCAAAGACGCGCCCTTGTTAACCGTGGTTTGTTTCTGTGTACGAGAATGGAGGATGTCTTTCCCTTGGCGTAGTGTCATAGTGTCAAGGTCCAGCGACAAGTTAAAGAGGCAAGCACTATCCAAGCCAAGAAGTAAGTTGCTCTTCATGCCTTGTAGAACATGAGCCTGAATTTCTCTTGTCACTTTTCCTATCTGTACCTTTAGCTTAACGCGACCCTAAGTTTTGGTAGATGATGTGACTTGTTGAACTGAGATGCATGAATTCCTCATTATTTGCAGGTGAAGTTCCTTCAGCACTGCTTCGTTGATACAGGTAATCGTAGCTCCGGTATCAAGTGTAGCGCTGACAGGGTACCCGTTAATGAGGGCATGAAACTGAATTACATGAACACTGGGTCGCCCTCCTCGTTTCCCTGGTTGGTGGAGAGGGCGGAAATGCTTGCACGTCGTGGGCATTCATTATGCCAGTGCATCTGTCGGGGTAAGCCATCCATCGCGCAGTGTTTGCACTCACGCACGGGTGTTCGTACCGGGGTATTACGTGGACGCTGACTAGTTCTGTCACTTGTTACGTTAATCTGTGTATTCCGAGCTGGTTGCAAGCGATGCAACTTCATTCTCTGCATGGTTGACTCTACACGAAGTGCAGCTGTAAGCCATGCCTCTGGTGTAGACGAGGTAAGCCCAGCAAGCGCCATCTCCATATGCGCTGGAAGGCCGTCGATGAGCCCTGATATAAGGTGCGTGTCCTTTAGGTCGGCGAGGCGTCCGAGTGACATTTTTTCATTATAGTATTCCTTCAAGCTCTGGCCTGTTCGCAACCGGCAATGAATGAATTGGCGAAAAGGATCCGCGACGCCGCTCATAAAGCGTCCCTTCATGCGTTCACATAAGCTCTCCCAAGACGCGTCTGTGTCGAAAATCTCGGTGAGAAACCATCGGAAAGCCTCACCTTCAAGGTAATCGGAGAAGTAGCACAGCTTGTCTCGCTCCGTCCATGCTGCGGCCGCAGTCCTCACCTCAAAGAGTCGGAGCCACTTGTCGAAGGGGGCGTCCGTAGATGCTCCTGAGTACTTCTGGATGTTGATGACTTTCTTGGATGTGGCCATGATGAAGGGCACGGTAAATCCTGTCGACTTGTGTGACGCAGGAGGCGTGATGGCTGTACGATGAACCATTTATTTTTCTTCGTCTTCCTCCTTCTCTACCATTCCACCACACCGTTCTCGTGTGGTTCGTCATATATATATTGCCACAGCTTCAACATCGCAGAAGACGCTGCCACAATTCGCGTTCGTAAAAGCCGCCAAGCAAGTAGCAAGAAAGCATGGAACGCCGCCCTGCACGCGCCACGATGCTACGCCACGGGACCGGCACGAGACTCGAGTGGCAGAAGAAGAGACCGACGAAGTTGGAGTCAGCGAGCAAGTGGCATTCTTGGCTGACCATCTTTAGCTTTGAGTTTACGGGCACAAGTTCTCCCTAAATAAAGAGTTTATATAGTACCAGGTGCTATATTTATTCGTAACAATCTGGTGGAGGTGCTGGGTATGATTCCAAGCCCACCACAGGCAAGGAGAAGCCCAGATCCCAGAAGATTGGAGCCAGCAGAATTGACACCTGTGCACCAACGCACGAGTCGCCGACTACGTGGTGAGCAGCCCGAGTTTGGCCCCCTAATTGACTCATCAAGACCTGTCGAGACCTCAAGCACAAGCGTCACTGCGATGGCCACCCAGTCGATGCCATCTCCATCTCACCTCATCGTGGATTCGCCACGTACACCAGAGGTCTTCCACGGTGAGACCTTTGAAGACGCCGAGGACTGGCTTGAAGGCTTCGAGCGCGTTGCACGTTTGAATGGTTGGGACGAAGCCCGAAAACTTCGTTACGTTTACGTCGCCCTGCAAGATTCGGCACGTACGTGGTTTGAGAACCACGAAGCGTCCTTGCTGTCGTGGGACGACTTCCGACGAGAGCTCATCGCAACCTATCCGAACACGGACCGCAAAGAGAAGGCAGAGGCTGCTCTTCAGGCGAGGAACCAGCGGAATAACGAGAGCGTGGCCATGTACATAGAAGACATGTCACGGCTCTTCCGCCGAGCCGACCAAAACATGGCCGAGGAGAAGAAGTTGCGACACCTAATGCGCGGAGTAAAGGAAGAAATTTTTGCAGGCCTGGTGCGTAATCCACTGCGAACTGTGGCGGAGTTCCGGTCCGAGGCAACGACCATGGAAAGGACACTACAACAACGTGCGTGACTGTACAACAGAGACTTCAGCGTCTCTTCAGTCAGGGCGGAGTCAACAACACTCCCCACCAACGTTGACGTCCTCCGGGAAATGGTGAGGGCTATTGTTAAGGAGGAGCTCCAGAAACTGCAACTTCCTCAAAGTCCTCCAGCGGTGCCCTCAATCGCGGACGTTGTGCGTGAAGAAGTGCGGCAAGCAATTATTCAACCGCAGCCTCAGGTGCCACACTACACGCAACCGGAACCTCAGCCACAGCTGTCGTACGCGCAAGTCGTACGGCAAGACATGAGACGCCCGAGCTTTGCACAAGCTCCCGTTATGCCACCGACCTTTCCTCGCAGTACTCCAGCGCCGATGCCAGAAGCAAGACCCCGCAAAAGTGATGTATGGCGCACGGCAGACCGGCGGCCCCTCTGCTACCACTGTGGGGAGGCAGGTCATCTTTATCGGACATGCCACTACCGTCGGGTCGGACTACGTGGCTTTCCAGTGAATGCGCCCTGCCCTCGTAACGGTGAGCGCCCTTACGAAATCGAAGAATATTTATCTTCGCGCTATGCCTATCCAAACACTCAGCGACATGAATCGCGGTCGATTGCACCAATGCGCAATAGGTCGCCGAGTCCACACCCATCATCTACTTTCCCGAGGCGTCGTTCACCAAGCCCGCGACGAGAAAACTAGAACCGGCGACCTGTGGAGGCAGGGCCGCTGATTTTCGAAAAACTGAAAACCCTCCATCGCTAACCGGATCAGACGACGACACTGACACAACGACGGACCAGCGCAGTAATGGTGACGTGACATCCGAGCTACAAGTCAGAATAGACGACGTCGAAACCATAGCGTTAATAGACACAGGTGCAGATTACTCAGTAATAAGTAGCATGCTCGCAAAGAAGCTGAAGAAAGTGCTCACTCATTGGACCGGACCGCAGATACGCACCGCCGGCGGGCACTTAGTCAGCCCCGTAGGATTGTGCACAGCGAGAGTGGGAATAAGAGGCCATGTGTACGTCTGCAGTTTTATTGTTCTCCCTGAATGTTCCCGTGAGGCAATTCTGGGCATGGACTTTCTGCAAGCAAACAGTGCCATCATCGACTTGCAGAAATCCCAAGTTTCTTTCTCTACAGAGAACGCTGTTGCCGTGTGTCACGCGGAGCAACCAATTGTTTCGTCTCTTCGTATTGTGGATGAAGGTGTGACAGTGCCGCCACGTAGCAGCGTGACAGTTTCTGTGAAAAGCGACGTTTTTCGTGAATATGCCGGACTAGCTGATGGAAATGTCGAACTGCTGCTCACAAAGGGAATACGCGTGGCGAGAGGTCTAATGAACCTGCGGAACGGATATACTGATGTGCTATTGACTAACTTTACCAACGAGGTACAGCATGTGGCGAAGGGAGCAGCCATAGCATCACTTCATGACTACGTACAAGTTTCAGATGTTTGCACCATGGAAAAAGTACCTACAACGCCCTCAACAGTAAACAGTGTCCTCGAGAAAATAGATATTGACCGAGAGCTTTCATCTCTGCAGAAAGACCAGATTGTGGAGTTGATCAAGGAATTCGCAGAGTGTTTTTCCTCTTCTTCGAAAGTCGGACGTACGCCTGTAGCAAAGCACCGCATTGTAATCGAAGGGCATGTTAGACCAGTATGTCAGCATCCATACCGAGTAGCTCCAAAAGAAAGGGAGGCGATAAAGAAGCAAGTACAGGAGATGCTCGACGACGATGTCATACAGCCCTCCAAAAGCCCATGGGCATCGCCAGTAGTACTGGTGAAGAAGAAGGACAACACCATGCGGTTCTGTGTTGATTACAGAAAACTCAACCTCGTCACGAAGCGAGACGTGTACCCACTCCCACGAGTCGACGATACGTTGGATAAACTGCGCAATGCTCACTTTTTTTCATCGTTGGATCTAAAGAGCGGGTACTGGCAAATAGAAGTCGACGAACGCGATCGGGAAAAGACGGCGTTTGTGACACCCGACGGACTCTACGAGTTCAAAGTACTCCCATTTGGTTTGTGTTCTGCTCCCGCTACCTTCCAGAGGATGATGGACACTGTGCTCTCCGGCCTCAAATGGCAGTCATGTCTTGTCTATCTGGATGACGTAGTAATTTTTTCCACTACGTTCGAGCAGCATGTACAGAGATTAAGAACGGTACTGGACGCTATTCGTATGGCTGCACTTACGATCAAACCCGAAAAGTGCCACTTCGGGTTCCGGGAGCTTCGGTTCCTCGGGCACATTGTCAGTTCTCACGGTGTCCGCCCAGATCCGGATAAGATCACTGCGGTTGAAAATTTCCCAAGGCCAAGAGACAAGAAAGCTATGCTACGTTTCCTGGGGCTTTGTGCCTACTATAGGCGCTTTGTTGAAAATTTCTCCAAGATTGCGGAACCACTGACACGGCTTACGAAGGAAGGTGTGCCATTCATCTGGCACCAAGAGCAAGAATACGCCTTCTCTGAGCTACGACGGCGTTTGCAGTCACCCCCCATACTTGCACATTTTGACGAAGATGCCAAAACAGACATTCATACGGACGCCAGCAACGTTGGCCTCGGTGCTATTCTTGTTCATTGGCAGAACGGGGAAGAAAAAGTTATTGCTTATGCAAGCCGCACTCTGTCAAAAGCTGAGTATAATTATTCAGCTACGGAAAAGGAATGTCTCGCAGTTATATGGGCCATCAGTAAGTTCCGTCCATATTTATACGGTAGACCATTCCGAGCCATCAGTGACCATCATTCATTGTGCTGGCTTGCGAACCTCAAGGATCCTTCCGGAAGACTTGCTAGATAGAGCCTACGTCTACAAGAATATGACATCACCGTAGTCTACAAGTCTGGCCACAAGCACAATGACGCGGACTGCTTGTCACGAGCACCAATCCAGAACTCGTCTCCTGAGCATGAACAAGACTCCGCATTTCTTGGAGCTGTGAATGTGTCGGAGATGGCTCATGATCAACGAATGGACCCAGAATTACGTCTGGTCATTCAATACTTAGAGGGACAGCAAGTCGAAGTACCGCGAGTTTTCGTCCGTGGACTACGTTCCTACGTCCTCCGCAACAACGTTCTCTACAAGAGAAACTTTCAACACACCGGTGAAACGTTCCTACTGCTGATACCATCATCACTGCGAGCGGAAATTTTAGAAGCCTGTCATGATGACCCATCGGCAGGTCACTTGGGCATTAGTAGGACTTTGGCAAAAATCCGCCGCAGATATTACTGGCCAAAATTGACGGATTCAGTACAGCGTTACGTAAGATCATGTCGAGAATGCCAAAGACGCAAAGTACCACCCCTAAAACCAGCAGGTCTTTTGAAACCGATAGAGCCACCGAAAGTCCCGTTTGAGCAGGTCGGAATGGATTTGCTAGGACCATTTCCTATGTCATCGTTTGGGAAGCGCTGGATAGTTGTAGCAACCGACTACATGACCCGGTATGCCGAGACGTCATCTCTCACAAAAGGAATGGCAAATGAAGTGGCTCAGTTTTTCGTGACCCAGATAGTGCTGCGACATGGCGCACCTAAAGTTCTTATAACTGACAAAGGAACTGCGTTCACTGCCAGGCTAGTACAGTCTGTCATGAAACTAACGCACACCGACCACAGAAGAACTACCGCATACCATCCGCAAACTAACGGGTTAACTGAAAGGCTGAACAGGACGCTTGCTGACATGATCGCAATGTATGTGGACGTCGAGCATCGGACTTGGGACACCATATTACCGTATGCTACATTTGCATACAATACCGCAGTACAAGAGACAACCCACTTCACGCCATTTCAACTTGTTTATGGTCGGACAGTAATAACGACATTAGACGCGATGCTGCCTGTCAACAGCACGAATGAAGAGGACCCTGACATAAGCGAATATGTAGAAAGGGCAGAAGAGGCGCGACAACTAGCACGAAACCGCATCATTCAACAGCAGGACGTCGACGCGCACCGTTACAATCTAAGACGAAGGGATGTTCAGTACTCCCCTGGAGACCAAGTGTGGGTCTGGACGCCTGTACGTGCACGTGGCCTATCAGAAAAGCTTATGCGCCGCTATTTTGGCCCTTACAGGGTTCTTCGTCAGCTAGGCCCATTAAACTACGAAGTTATTCCTGAAGGTCAAGTATGCACAACACGACGCCGGAATCTCCCGGAAGTTGTACATGTAGTACGGATGAAACCGTACTACGACAGGAATTCAACAAGTGAACTGACTCACGTCGTCTAACACAAGGACAAGTCTTATTGTTTAGAAACTGTCAGCCGGCTCTACGCATCGGGGCGATGCGTGCTAGGAGGGGGACTAATGCCACAGCTCCAACATCGCAGAAGACGCTGCCACAATTCGCGTTCGTAAAAGCCGCCAAGCAAGTAGCAAGAAAGCATGGAACGCCGCCCTGCACGCGCCACGATGCTACGCCACGGGACCGGCACGAGACTCGAGTGGCAGAAGAAGAGACCGACGAAGTTGGAGTCAGCGAGCAAGTGGCATTCTTGGCTGACCATCTTTAGCTTTGAGTTTACGGGCACAAGTTCGCCCTAAATAAAGAGTTTATATAGTACCAGGTGCTATATTTATTCGTAACAATATATATATATATATATATATATATATATATATATATATATATGATGGGGGGATATTCAATGGATCCGGTGGAAAATGCAGTATAAAAAGAGGTCGACAAACGTGCGAAAAAACACTAGTTTTACTAACGTTTCGGCAGGTCGGCCTGCCTTCGTCGGATTCACTCCGACGAAGGCAGGCCGACCTGCCGAAACGTTAGTAAAACTGGTGTTTTTTCGCACGTTTGTCGACCTCTTTTTATACTGCATATATATATATATATATATATATATATATATATATATATATATATATATATATATATATATATATATATATATATATATATATATATATATATATATATATATTGCTACATGCATGTGTATTGACATTCTAGGGGGCGACGCGCGTGTGTGCCTGACGAGGAAGACGAAGAGTGGTTCCCGCTCGATCGCTGCTGAACCGGGCATGCCATTACCGCTGGTTTTGGATATATCTAATCCCCAGCCTCATCGTTACGGCGTCTCTTCTTTTCCGTAACATATTTGGTGGAGATGGAACGTTCCCCGTCTTCACCATGAAGCTTCGCAGTGGCCGCACCATTCAGTCACCGGCCATGGCTACCAATGACAACAGCCTGTCAGCGTCTCCATCTGCAGCTCCAGCCACTACATACCTGACGATGCCCACCCCCCGTGATCCAGGTACATTCTCCGCACAACCTGGGCTCGACGTCGACTACTGGCTCCGTATGTACGAGCGTGTTAGCCACACACACCGATGGAACCCTACCATGATGCTCGCCAACGTAATATTTTACTTAGACGGCACCCCACGGTTCTGGTTCGATGCCCATGAGACCGAGCTCACCAGCTGGGATACCTTCAAGGAGCGACTACGCGACATCTTTGGGGACCCATCCGGTCGCCAAATGGAAGCGCGAAAAGAACTCGCCACTCGTGTGCAGTCGTCAACAGAGTCGTATGTCTCGTACATGCAGGATGTGCTCGCGTTGCGCCGAAAAGTCGACGAGCAAATGACAGAGAGTGACAAGGTGGGCCACATACTTAAGGGCATAGCAGACGACGCCTTCAATTTGCTCGTCTACAATAACGTCACGACCGTATACATGACTATCAAGGAATGCCGTCGCTTCGAAATGGCCAAAAGCCGCCGTGTTCTACCTCAATTCACGCGGCTACCAAACACGGCTGTTACATCCACTTGCACCGATCTCGGTGCCGCACCACCCATGCAGGACAGCGTGACACGAATAGTTCAACGGGAGCTTGAGGCGTCAAGTCCGGCACCATTTCCTCCACATCCGCTCGACCATGGTGCCGCACAAACGCCTCCGCCGGTCTCCGTTATTCAAGCCGTCGTGAGGCAGGAAATTGCAAAGCTTGGTTTTCCTGTGGCCTGCTCTGTCTCCCGACCCGTCTCCAGACCAATGACAACAAATGCACCACGCCATGACTTAAACTTGATTCCGCGATTACGCAATCTGGCGGAATGGAGGACTGCAGACGACAAGCCGATCTGCTTCCGCTGCCACCGAGTTGGCCATATCTCCCGCTACTGCCGCAGCACTTGGACGCCCTCAAACTGGAGCCAATTTTCCTCTAATCGACCATACGAGGACTTTCGTCGGTATTCGCCCAGTCGTGTGTACCCTTCTTCCGACATCCCCAACAGCCGCTCCACTGCTCGTTCACCGCCACCTCAACGCCGCCGTTCCCCATCGCCCCAACCACGCCGCTATCCGTCGCCGGTCAACTGTGGATCCTCTCGAACGGCAAACTAGATCATGCAGCTCCGAGAGGTAGTGCTGCATCGCTTGCGAATGATCCAAATTTTCCATTGACGCTCCCCACTTATACGAACTTGATTGAGGCGTATGTGGACGGTATTTCTTTGACGGCGTTAGTCGATACCGGAGCTCAAGTGTCCATAATGAGTGCTCATTTGTGTCGCCTGCTCAAAAAAGTCCTCACGCCTGCAGCAACTAAAGCCCTCCGTGTCGCTGATGGTGGAACTGTGGCCATCACTGGAATGTGTACCGCTCGTGTTAGTATTGCCGGCCGCCATGTTCCCGTTTAATTTACGGTGCTTGAAAACTGCCCCCACGACCTAATCTTTGGCATGGACTTCCAATCGACGCATTCTGCCCTCATAGATTGTGCCGCCGGTACTCTCTGCCTAGAACTTCCTCTTCTCCCGGATTCTCACCCTGAACTCCCGAACAGCTTGTGCACCACTGACTTTTTCCGGATACCGCCTAAAGCTCTCACATTCATCGAATTGGCAACACCCTCTCCCGTGCTCGACGGTGAGTATATCGTGATGCCGATTACTGATGTTCTCCTGGCGCGTGACATTACTGTCCCGCACTCTGTCGTAAGCATGACCTCTAACCGAACATATTTACCTGTTATCAATTTCGGTTTCATAAAACAAGTGCTACCCCAAGGAATTTCGGTCGCCACACTAAGGCCCTTAATTGACGACCACGTCACCTGTTTTACGGCAGACGTATGTCCCGAACACCCACATCACTCGCAGGATGCAACGTACCTCGATGCGACCTTACGCTCCATGATCGCCCCGGACCTCAAACCTGAAAAGTCAACCGCGCTATGCCGCCTTCTGGCTTCATACCGCGACATATTCGACATCGACCACCATCCACTCGGCCAGACTTCACTCGTCAAGCACTGCATTAACACAGGTGAATCTCATCCGATTCATCGGCGACCATACCGGGTGTCTGCCACCGAGCGTAAAATAATTCAACAAGAAGTCACCAAGATGTTAGCCAAAGGAATTATTGAACCCTCTTCGAGCCCTTGGGCGTCCCCCGTTGTGCTCGTTAAAAAGAAAGATGGCACGTGGCGCTTCTGCGTGGATTACCGTCATCTGAATAGAATCACGAAAAAGGACGCTTACCCTTTACCACGCATCGATGACGCTCTCGATTGTCTCTATGACGCCCAATACTTTTCCACAATAGACCTACGTTGCGGCTACTGGCAGATTGCCGTCGACGAAAAAGACCAAGAGAAGACTGCATTTGTAACTCCAGACGGCCTATATCAGTTCAAGGTTATGCCATTTGGGCTATGCAACGCCCCAGCCACGTTCGAGCGCATGATGGACTCTCTTCTACAAGGGTTCAAATGGTCAACATGTCTTTGTTATCTTGACGATGTCGTTGTATAATCCCCAACATTTGAGACCCACCTTCAGCGTTTGTCAGCTATTCTCGACATATTCCGCACTGCAGGCCTCCAATTGAACTCGTCGAAGTGCCGCTTCGGACGCCGGCAAATTACAGTGTTGGGCCACCTTGTCGACGCCTCTGGTGTGCAGCCGGACCCCGAGAAAATTCGTGCAGTCACCAGTTTTCCTGTACCCCAGTCAGCCAAAGACGTCCGGAGTTTTGTAGGACTTTGCTCCTATTTTAGAAGGTTTGTGAAAGATTTCGCAACCATCGCTCGACCCCTCACAGAGCTTCTAAAGAAAGACGTCACATTTACGTGGGGTACCGACCAAGCTGCTGCTTTTTCTCACCTAATTACGCTACTGACGACTCCACCCATATTGGCTCACTTTGACCCATTCGCTCCGACGGAAGTTCGAACCGATGCTAGTGGTCACGGAATCGGAGCCGTGTTAGCCCAGCGCCAACGGGGACACGACCGAGTTGTCGCCTACGCTAGCCGCCTCCTCACAGCTGCTGAGCGCAACTATTCTATTACGGAGCGTGAATGTCTTGCTCTTGTTTGGGCAGTCTCAAAGTTCCGCCCATATTTATATGGCACTAATTTCTCTGTGATAATTGACCATCATGCGCTATGTTGGCTTACGTCACTGAAGGATCCTACTGGCCGGCTCGGGCGCTGGGCTCTGCGACTCCAAGAGTATACCTTTACGGTGACATACAAGTCCAGACGCCTACATCAGGACGCAGACTGCCTGTCGCGCTACCCGGTCACTGAGGCGAGCACTATGCATGACACCGACACTGAGCCTTGCGTCTTTTCCCTTTCGCAAATGACATGCATCGGTGACGAGCAGCGCTATGATGCGTCCTTGCGTGCTATCATTGAGCGCCTCGAATCACCATCTTCCAGTCAGCCCGATCGCTCAGTCGTGCTCCACGATGGTGTATTATACCGCCAAAGTTTTGAGCCGGATGGACCGGCTCTGCTGCTTGTCATTCCGAAACACCTTCGCTCGGAAGTTCTACATGAACTTCATGACCTTCCGACTGCTGGTCACCTTGGTGTGTCACGCACTGACGACCGAATACGCCAACGCTTCTACTGGCCAGGGCTTGCACGCTCAGTCAGAAGATACGTTGCGGCTTGTGAGAAATGTCAGCGCCGCAAAACGCCATCGACACTTCCCGCCGGACGCCTTCAACCACTTGATATTCCGTCAGAACCGTTCTTCCGCGTTGGCTTGGACCTACTTGGCCCTTTTCCCTTGTCTTCCTCGGGTAACAAGTGGATAGCCGTGGCCACCGACTACGCCACGCGTTATGCCATCACACGAGCTCTCCCAACAAGCTGCGCCACAGATGTCACCGACTTCCTCCTCAAGGACGTGATTTTGCAACACTGAGCCCCACGGCAGCTGCTTACAGACCGTGGCCGCACCTTTTTGTCGAAGGTCATAGCCGACATCTTGCAGTCCTGTAAAACGAGACACAAGCTGACTACGTCATACCACCCACAAACCAATGGACTCACCGAGCGCCTAAATCGAATTCTTACAGACATGCTCGCTAAGTATGTTTCTACCAACCACACCGACTAGGATCTCGCGTTGCCGTACGTCACATTTGCCTACAATTCTTCGCGCCATGACACTGCCGGTTACTCTCCATTTTTTCTGCTGTTTGGCCGAGAACCAACATTGCCTCTAGACACCGTCATACCGTCCCCTGGAGTACCGACCAGTGAATATGCCATGGACGCTATCACTCGGGCCGCTCACGCACGCGAAATCACCCGTACTCGCCTTCTGACCTCTAAAGAGAAGCAACGGCGCTTGTACGACCAACGACACCGCGACGTACACTTTCCGCCCGGTTCTTTGGTACTACTCTGGTCTCCGACCCGTCAAGTTGGCTTGTCAGAAAAACTGCTTACTCGCTACACAGGCCCATACCGAGTCCTTCGTGTGGTTACGCCTGTAACATATGAAATTGGTCTTGCCACCCCGTTGCCTTCATGTGCCCAACAGGCTACCGATATTGTACATGTTGCGCGCTTGAAACCCTACGACTCTCCTAGTGACGTTGACATCTAAATGCGCCGAGACGGCGCTTGCGCCGCCGGGGGTTATGCTATATGCATGTGTATTGACATTCTAGGGGGCGACGCGCGTGTGTGCCTGACGAGGAAGACGAAGAGTGGTTCCCGCTCGATCGCTGGTGAACCGGGCACGCCATTACCGCTGGTTTTGAATATATCTAATCCCCAGCCTCGTCGTTACGGCGTCTCTTCTTTTCAGTAACAATATATATATATATATATATATATATATATATATATATATATATATATATATATATGTGTGTGTGTGTGTGTGTGTGTGTGTGTGTGTGTGTGTGTGTGTGTGTGTGTGTGTGTGTGTGGGTGGGTGGGTGGGTGGGTGGGTGTGTGTATGTATAACTTGCCGTGAGCAGGAATCAAACCTTTCTCTAATAACTTCCCCTATACATTCCTTGGCATCATTGTCTGTTCGATCTCATTATTATTGTGTCAAAACATGGAAAAATGAGCCCTTAGGTATACACTTCTTCCCCTTATTCGTTAACGAGGGTCTCGTACTGGCAGACGTGGTGCCCTTAGGTTCTTTACGAGGGACTATTGGTCAGCTGCCCTCTCGTAATGAGTTCACGCGCTACTTGACGCCGCACAGGCTCATAAAAGGGTGTTCTACACTCGGCGTGGTGGCTACAGATGGCGCTGACTGACAGTCCCACGTTTAAACTCACATATATACCCCATAAAGTGGCTGGAAGGATAGCCGCCATGATAGCTCAGTGGCTAGAGCATCGAACGCGTTATTCGAAGGTCGCAGGTTCGATTCCTAATCACGGCAAGGTATATTTTAACCCACTTTTCTTTCTTCTGATTTACATTACATTGGTTAAAATTACTTCTTCAATACATTCCTTGGCATTATTGTCTGTTAAATCTCATTTCAATATATATGTATATATATGTATATATGTATATATATATATATATATATATATATATATATATATATATATATATATATTTATACAACGGTATCTCTACCATATACATATATGTGGTACGATACCGCAGTACGAAACGTCTGTAAAACGGGCTATATAGTCGTACGAACCTCAAATTTGCCGCTGAAGCGTCATTGGAGCTAATGCTAAAGCGTTTCAATTCAACAAACATTGTTCTAACCGAATTCAAGTTCCAGTAACATATTTCGTGGCGCAATCTACTGCCTCACACTTCACACTAAGAAGAAATGGCCTGAAAGAATGGGCCGGATTTTTTGATCACCTTCAAGCCTTTAGAGCACGGTGCCACCTATCACTCTAGCATTGCGAGATGTGCCAA
The DNA here is from genome assembly GCF_043290135.1 of Rhipicephalus microplus. Taxonomy (NCBI): domain Eukaryota; kingdom Metazoa; phylum Arthropoda; class Arachnida; order Ixodida; family Ixodidae; genus Rhipicephalus; species Rhipicephalus microplus. Next base: position 22,065,938 of record NW_027464588.1, read on the forward strand.
TATATTTAAAGAAAAGACCTTAACGACCGTGGTAGCTGAGGAAAACGAGGAGGATAATTTAGCAATATTTTTTAAAAGCTCCAGGACATTTAGTGTGTGAAGCACTCTTGTCCTTATGAAAGTTGAATCCTGCGCTGCCCAGGATAACTTTGTGCCGGCGATGAATTTTAAAAGCTGGGACACAATGAGTCAATTAAAACATTTACAACCTAATCGTAAGCCATAAGTGCAGCAATAGTTACTACATTTTTTATACCTGTGCGGGCATTCACAGTCGAGTAAGCACCATTGTAAATAAAAAAGTGCATATTTCTAGAAGTGATCGCTTCTTTAGCTCCTGGCAGCATATTTATCATACGTATGCAGGAATGGTGTATATATACATTAGCAAAACACAATTACGTGCCTTGTCTAAAAAGGTGGCAGGGGTAGTAGTGCATGAAGTTTGCCCGCACTATGCTGAGTTCCTGCGCTACGCTGCCGAAAGGATTACGCTGGTCTTGTATATTTCTATGATACTTCTTAGACTGCTCTGTACCTCAATTTAACGGAGCACGAATATCTATCCTAATTGTATATTCCATATTGATTGGAGGCGTCGCGCTTTTTCATTTTAGCACTTCACGATTGAACCAATGTTTTCAATCCTGAAAAGTTTGGGTCAACTCTGGTTTTTATAGCATTTTCAAAAATGCAGAGGGATGAATTGAAACCGGAAGAAATAAAACAGGGCGACATGTCACTTTTCCAGGGTTTTATTGTTTGCGCTGTTTTAACATGATGTACGCAAGCCGACCAAAGCAGATAATGGAGTTTAGTACAAATTTATTGATAATGTGCGTGATACGTTCAATTTCGTAGGAAGCATGAAGAGTGTGATAAAGACGACAATGTCTGAGAAGCTCGTGGTCCACTACCACGATTCTCAGGATATTCACGACCTCGTAGACGCAATACAGCGTTACCTCAAGTGCTGCGGCATGACGTCACGAAACTTTCATGACTGGAACGACAACATGTAAGTGAGCTCACCACCTCATTCGCAGTTTTTACCTTTGGAAAACAAGTGTTGGTGCAGAGAGCTTACAATGCCTCAAATCATGGAGGCATTGAAAAACAATGTTACTTACGGAAAGTTGTCGGAAGAAGTACTGCGATGTACGAATGTAATGAAGCACTTTGCGAAAGGTGGTGGTTCATTGCATCGACTAAGAACAAAAAAGGAGCAAATTGTCGCCTTCGCACATACTGAGGATTAGTATCCCTCGACACGCTGTTGCCCACTCGGGTTGAATGAAGCAAGCCATTCCACAGCGTCAGACCGTGTTTCTGCTCAGCGTCGTGAACACGGGCCCCCTTCTTGGTGGTGCTGTGATAGCGCCAGACCGTGTGTGAAGCATTGAAGTCCCCAACTATGACGAGTCGGTTGCCGTTAACCATTTGACGGAGCTCGTGGATGAAGTGGTCGTATTGGCGTAACTGCTCCCATGGAGGGCTGTAAAGGTTGGCCAGGTATAAGCTTTGTTGAGTCTTCCGAGTGGGGATTATCTCCACGATAATGTGTTCGATGCCAATGTCTTCAATTTCATGAGCCTGTGCGGTTAGAGTCTTCTTGACTAGAATTACGGTGCGGGGTGAGCATGTGAGAGTGCTGTAGCTAAGGAGCTTGATTTTTTCTGTGTGGGTTTCCTTAACGCGATCATATCTAGATTATTTCTTGAACATATCCTTGCATCTATGCAGGACGAGGTCTCTAGGATCTGCATTTCCAGTGCCAAGTTCGAAGAGCGGGGAGTGGATCAGACTGTCTATGTGTGGGAGCTGCCATTCTGGCAGTTGATTCCCGCCTGGTGCCGGTCATTTGGTGCTGTCAATAGAATTCCCGCTGCAGTTTCATTCCCTAAAGCATTTACCTTTTTCCGCTTGGTCCCTGATTGCTCCACCAGCTGCTTATGGGTAACAAAATTTTTGTGTGCATATGTTATGAAGTTATGCTGTTGTGCCATGAAGCTATCAAGCTTGGCGTCGAACGTGCTTACAGTACGGGTAGGTGGGTCTACCTTTTTCATTATTTTAGTAACCACTTTCTCTATGGTTATGTCTATGGATGCGAGGAGTTTCGCAGTGAGGGCTTTTTCGAAAGGTTCAAGGTGTTGTTAGACGAGGTCAAGCATCTTCGCTTCATGTTCTTGCAGCCTTTCTTCTACCCGCTTCATTATTCCGGCTTCCGTCTGTTTTAGTATGCTGCCGTCAATTTCTAGAGTGCTACACTCGGCTGGCGGGCGTTGTTGTACCCTCTATTGTAGATCTTGGACTTTATTTTCTAGAGCCCGGATGATCGCTGTCTGAGCAGGCGAGATGGTCGAGGCACTTGTAGTATTTAGAGAACTGGGCCCGTCACTACCGGTCACCGTGGTGGTGTAACTGATTCCCCTAACGGAGCGAGACCGTGATGGCGTGCGGGATCCAGAGCGACCTTCTTTCTTAGAGTGAGAACGTCATCGGTCATATTTTGGGGGAAAAGAGGGTGCCCGTGAAATATTTGGTGTGATAACTTACCCGGGTAAATCATTGGTGCAAGCACAGCAGCGATTCTCAAGCGCGCGGGCTTTATCGAGCTGCTGGCGTCTTACTTGATAAGGAGGGGTGTTGCTTAGGAGTTTCTTCTATCATTCTTTTCCAGCAGTCTCAATGTGTTCTCCGCAGATCTTGCACATCGGTTGGCAGTCATGTGGTTCTGTGTCCTTGTCGTGGCCGCATTTGTAGCAGAAGTTCGCTTTCGGCTGGGGGCAAATGTCTTTTGGGTCACCTATGGCGCCACAGGTTGGGCAATATTCGATGGACTTCCGGTGTGACTTGCATCGCTAGTCTCCACTGAGGTATGTTACGTAAAAAGGAACGTGCTGCCCGTCAGAAGTGATAACTGCAGCTGTAGAAGATTCCAGCAAGCGCGTGCCAAGAACGTGGTATCTTGGGTCTACGCGAAGTTCTGCAACAATCTTTGTGGGGCTTGTTCCTGGTTCGAGGCCATAGATCACTCCGCGGCACACATCATCGGTGTGTCGAATGTGCGGATTTTCCTGATATATTACTCCATCAAGCTGTATAGAATTTATACTTTGCAGTTTGGAAGCTCGTTCAGTACTTGCTGTGATTGCGATGATCACATTCTCTACTTTCTGCACCTGCACTCGCACATGGTCATAGAAGTCCTGCTGGCCAAGCGACTGGATCTTCCGATGGCATGTGTAACATCGATGAGTGTTCGTTTTGAAAGATATAGTCCTGGTTGTGGGCGGATACAATTTTGAAGTCATCAGTTGGGAATGGCCGCATCCTAGTGCTGCGTTGACGTTGCGGTGGAGATTCGGCGTCTGGCTTCACAGGTTGCGTAGCTCGTTCTTCGGCTGACTTGTCTTCTTTCGCTGACCTGCCTTTACGGACAGCTTGAAGCCACTGAATGTGGGCTTTGCCTGTCGTTTTGGCACCATTTTCATGAAACGTCCATTGTGATGCCGTTCTTGAGTTACCCTCCATGTTGTGCACTTGCATCGTACCCGGGTTTTCTTGACGTGGGTTAGACGTCTGCGTTTTCATGAGAGCGTTCGCTCTTTACCTCGGACGCTGCGTCTCTGTGCTGCGCAAGCAGCGTGCTCGTGCACCTACAAGCCACTGGCGTCCAGCTCGTTTCGCAGGCCCGTCCTCGTGCCACAGCGGCGTTCGCGTGCAGCGCGGCTTCTGAATTCCTTGGCGATGCTGCGTCTCAGCGAACAGGGCACAATATGTTTAGAGTTCAATATCTGCTAAAAAAGTACACTCCCTATGATGAGTCTCGTGTCAAACGATTCCCTGTAACGTGAGGAATTCCAGGTCACGAAACGCAAGCAGTGTCTAGGCAAGGTTGCAAAGAAAATAGTAATAAGAGCAGGAGCCCATGTGAGGTGCGACTACAGACCTCAGCCCCCTGGCCACCGCATCGGTGGGAAAATTAAAAACAAAACTCCAACCTCGATCTTCTTCGCTAATAATGAGCTTATGATAGTCAAACAAAAACCACCAGAGTTTTCAGAGTGCAGTTTGTCAATCTAGACCAAATCATTGTTTCACAACAGTGTTCCTTTAATGTCACCGAACGTCAAAATGCATTGACACGCACTTTCTTGTGCGTTTGTGTTGAACACTTCACTGTTCTTTTAGCTGTTAAAGATGCAAAAAAAGCAAAGCTAATAGCCCAATACGGGGTATCCAAACCCACCCACAGGATGGTTTATAGTATCAATGATTATACAGGTCAGCACGATTCGTGGATATTCGATGCTTGGAAAAAAAACCCTAACCTATCCACAAGTATCTAATTCCTTAACTCGTCTCATCTTCATTTGACTTCTCTTTGCAGTTACTTCCACTGTGACGCGTCAAACCCGAGCCATGAACGGTGCTCGGTGCCGCCGTCGTGCTGCCGCCCCGAGTCGACCTTCACTGGCATCTTCTGTGGGCGCAGCGTGCTGAACTTGTCCGATCCCGAGGCTTGGTTCCGCGTTCACACGGGAAGCTGCCCTGACGCGACAAACCGCTACGTGAAGGAGCACGTCATGATCATCGGGGGTGTCTGCCTCATCGCCGTCATTGTTCTGGCCTTCATCGACATGGTCACGAACGCTGTAATTGACGAAATCGACATCATTCGCAAGATATAAGACCATGTCAACGATGCGGAGGCCGGAGTGTCATGCGCATTCACAACCTAAGCTGCAATATTCGTTGGAGCGTTTCTCGTTATTGGCTATTTAGATTTACACATTCAATCTTTTCTGGTAATCAATTTCGGTCATTTTTAATGTCTTTTTAAAATATCTTTAGCACCTTAGGCCACAATAGCGAATAATCGGATATTAAATAGTTGATTGAAGGATGTAAAAATTGAGGGGCTTGGTTTCCTTTGTTATACATTATAATAAATAAACCTAACAGACAGTGATGCAAGGATAGTGTATGAATTAAAAACAAAAGTAGGCGAAAAGGTTACTTGCTGTTAGCAGTCATCCAGCTGTCCTCTTTAGGGAGGTATCTATTTTCATTTAACTGTAGTGTCAGTGAGCGCCACTAGCAACCCTGACTCTGTGTTTAGAACATTTTTCGGCATGTTGGCATCACGCAGCACGTGAATATATTACGAGCTGGCAGCTGAATAATAATCACTCGCATGCAGCCTAAATACATCATGTCTTCCAGAATCAAAGCCTCACTATGAACGAAGGAAAGAAATTGTGAATTTAAGGCTCATTTATCATTACCTATTCCCCTCTGGCAATATGGATGAGGAATAAAGTGGTACAGTACATGACGTAGACGTGACGCCGTCTTTGCATGAAAACGCTGAAATCCACATATATAGAAGGATTTCGATTCACAGAAAAGCATAGAGGCCTGCGTGAGTGACAGTGTTCTCTTCCCGGCTCCTCTACAACGGGGTAGGGAAACGGGAAATCAACCACACGATGGATAACGATGGTGATTTATGGTGGTGAGTATATACTGTTGTTACAAGTTGACAAAGTGCTATAATCTACATGGAATTGAATCATTTGTAAGAAGGTTATGGGTGCTCTTGCGACCACAGTCTCACTGTTGACCTCAAGCCAAGCGCCGAACACAACTTGATCAGGTTGCAGCACATTACGATATCGACAAGTAAAACAAATAAAATTTAGTCGTTCGCGAGTTAATGCAGGTTAGGTAAAAACAGTGTTCATGTGTTTCTGGCACCTGATGGTGATTATAACTGGCGCCACTTTCACTGCAGCTGACAATATGGGCATAACAGGCGCAAACGTTTCGGGAAAGGAACATAAAAATGCAGAAAACACAACTGCATTTTCTGTCATTATTATCAAAAATTTCAATTAAAAATCAAGCAATTTTTTCTCTCCGACGACCGCCGTTTTCCTCTAAATATTGTCAAATTTGCCGTGTGTACTTAACGTTTCGTGTACGGTTTTCTAAAGCCATTTCAATTACAAGCGCCTTATTGCTGAATTCCTCCTCGCTCGGCATTTTACTTGATCATAGGTGAGTAGTGAAGCAGGATCCTTCTAACTTTTGAAGTGTACCAGTGCTGAGTAGTGTGGTTTTCTTTATATGCAAGGTACATCAATAACTGGCAGCGCACAACTTTCTCTTTAGACTTTCAAACAAAATTCTGGGACTCAGTCCCCCTAATTTTTTTAAGTTGGTAAGGAGCGTTCATTATGGTAACATTTCCCCTTGAGCGGGTAATTTTTTTCTCTGAAGCCAATGCCCTATTTATTTACAGATGTGCCCTAAAGGGTGTAATAGTACTACACAAGGCTTTGCCAATATTGGTGCGCCTTGATATTGTAACCCGTTAAAACATGTTAGAACAGTCTTTCTATTTTTTAACCTTTCTTTAATATACAATATCAGCCACACTATTCATGCAGTAGAAAAAGAAGACGACGATCGGTTGCTTTTCTTTTTCAATTAGATTGTCAAATGAGTGAGGTGGTTTAATGATAACTGTATCAAGTAAATTATGCGATAGGGCGAAAATTTACTTCAGAATGTTTGGCTTGGGGCGTGAAATTGTAGCAATATCTTTGTGTCTCCTCGGATACCACGCGTTTTTCATTGGTTAATTGTCATTTTCTTTCTGGTGTTTAAAGTACTAGTCACGTCAGCAGTGTTTTGGCAGCCTGCTGAAGAAAAAATTGTATTCACAGGAGACTTTAATTCACTGCATTTGTCTTGGGAGCTGAGGACACATTCTTGTGGAAGGCAGCTGTGGGAATAGACCATTGACCACAGCCACTCGTGTCCAAATAAAGGCCACGCAACATTTGTCCGAAGTCAGACCTCGCTCAGTATTAGATTGACCCTTTTTCTTCAATGCAATCAATTTTTTGTCATCGGCTGTTGTTGACTCAACAACTAACAGCGATCACCTTCTTATTGTTTTTATATTACTTGTTGAGTCATAACTTCAAATCGGCCAACACGCACATATGAAAACCATGGTAAATTTTATGCCTGTCTGCATTCTGCAATTTCTAAATTTCAAAATGCGAGTGCTAACGAGATTGCATGTACGAATGGCTATATGCTAAAGAGATCTAGAAAAAATTCTGAATTCACTATTCGATTGAGTAAATGACCTTCATCTTGTTGGTGGAAGGATCAATGTACGCGGAAATATAGAAGCCTAAATTCTGCCAAAAATCTTTTCAATGATCAGTACTCAACAAACTGGAAATACTATCTCTCGTATTGAAGCGTACTATTGCTCTCGTATTGAAGCTTACTATTAGGCGTGCGAAAAAAAAATACGATAGTTCACATCACAATTACCCTTCCAAATTTAAAAAAAATGAGCGTGATTTGTTCTCATAGCTCGTGAGATGGAAAGTACTGCCAACGCCTTTAATCTTACAATCATGTGTCTTTATGCCGGAAGAAATGAACTACTCTCTAGAAGAAAAAGTGCTAAGTTTAGAGCACTGCCTCACTGCTAAATTTTCCGCTATTCGCTTTGTGCTAGTAAATTCACTTGGATTTAAAAAAAATTGTTAGCTGAAGTAAGTCACAAAGTACTATGCCGAATAAAGACATCTTCAGGACCAGATGAGAAAAAAATAATTTTTTGTTTACGGTCTTACTTCAGGAATTGCCTAATCTTCTGCTGAAACTTATGAATTATTTGTTAGGGAGCGCATGGATCCCACCAGAATGGAAACTTGCTAAAATTGTGTTGTTGCTCTGAAATCAAAATGGAGCATACATGTTGAATAACAAAATACCAAACACATTGCCACTAAACTTTAGTGGAATTGGTCTATAGGATAATCAAAATACAAACAAGGAACCTATTGAAGAGAAACCAGTTTATAGCGTTTGTTCGATTGGGTTAAGGACTGGTTGTTTATTTTTGAATATCAATTTTCATTTGAAAAGTCGTATGCAATTTGCTCGGCAACATAACAAATCTGCAGCTTTAATTACTTTACGCTTCGCTAAAGCATATCGCACTGTAGAGCACGGTGTTTTTATAAATCGATTAAAATAGCTTGATTTCCACCGTACTTATTAACGTAGGCTCACACGTTTCTTGCAGACAGAAAATTTTACTGTTTTAAAGACGGGTATAGATTATCTACTCACTCACAATTGAGAGGGGTACCGCAAGACTCAGTGGTTTTTCCAGTGCTGTTTAATGCACTAAACAGCACCATTACACGTCACCAGAACATAACAAATTATGCAGACCATGTCGCGTTTTTCGCAATCGCACATAACATTCAAACTTTATCTGAACGGTCACAAATTTACCTTAACACTCTGAATGGCTTGCTAGATGGTAAGTGATTTATGCTTAATTCGAGTGAATGTGTGCTTCTTATTCTCCCGCTGCAATGCCTCGTGAGCATCTCACAGTCTTATTATCATCAGGATGTACGACAGGTAGAATCTATTAAGCAACTAGAAGTAATTCATCATACATTGCTTAACTGATGACCTCCCATTGATTATATCGCCGGAAAATGTGCGCGGGCCTGTGGCGTATTACGTAAGCTAAGCAACTACCTCATCAGTATTAGAAGAGAGCCGCTGTTAAAGATATATCCCATATACATTCGTCCTATTTTGGAAGCTGGTTGTACAACTTTCTCTAAGGCTTCAGCTTGAAAATTAAGACCTCTTATTTGTTTTCGGGAAGAGAAGCCTTGTGCTTATGTCCTAGCCTGCATGAAACAGTTCCTAACAATAGGTGATGTACCTAGAATAGAAAGTTCCTACTATTTCTAGCAAAATCTGCTTTTGACTGTACAAACATTCTTGACAATTTATGATTTACTATTACAACAATCAGAAACAGCGTTTTTTTTTCAAACCGGTATGAATTTTCGAAGCTTCATGGCCACGATTTCTTAGCTAACAAATCATCAACGCACATATATGCGATATCATCCCGACTCGTCATAAGTCATACCTTGTGGAAATTTAATTTGATAATATTTTTTTCAAATAACGCCCAATTACTTCCCTGTAATATCTTAGGTGCTTTATTACAAGATCACTTGCGCCGTATTACAACAATTGTTACTGTTCTTTCAGACGCATCACAATCGGATGAAAGCTGTTGTGTTGGTATAATTAAACCGAATTCTTATTGTTCCTATACTTTTCAACTATCTGATTTATATCCGTTTTTGTGGCTGACAGTTGTGGTCACTTTGCGCCAGTTAGATATGGCAATTACACCAGCTGTCAGGATAACATCTTCTCAATCTTTCAGTGCGGCAGTTCCTGTTGGTGCTGAATCTTGTCTAATATAGGCGTTCCATGGACGAGTACCTGCTTACCCGCAGGTCATGGGATCGAATTCCGAAGGCAGTGCCTGCATTTTCGATGCAGGCGGAAATGCTGTAGACCCATGTGCTCAGATTTGGGTGCACGTTAAAGAATCCCAAGTGGCCGAAATTTCCGGAGCCCTCTACTACGGCGTCTCTCATATTCAAATGGTGGTTTTGGGACGTTAAACCTCACGCATCAACCAATCAATCAACCAACATTTATTATATTCCTGGCAGTATGCCTTTTGCTAAACTTGTAAACTAGAAGTACATGTTATGAGGCTGCGCTGCCGATTCTAAATTTCTACAAACACAGGTCTGGTTAGGCACCTTCGCCACAGTGCGCGTTCTGTGGTGAACTGAAAACAATAAATCATTTTTATGCCTGCGCTCGGTTTAGTACAGAGCGAAAATTGTTTTAGAAATACTTTTACGTGGTATTAGAATGAATTTATTTCTGCTTGTCATTTGGTTATTAGGAACCTCTATATCTGGGTTCTCCATTAAGAAGGCATGCGCGGCTGTCAAGGACTATAATAATGAAACTCATTCGTTGACTAGTTTATCAGTATTATTATGCTGACATAACTAAGACTTTTATACGTATAATAATAAGGGTAATACTCTAACCTAATAGATTTTCGTTTCCTTGTTTTCTATTTATTTAAATGTATGCATTAGGTCAAGCACCATAGTCTTCCAGGTAATCTGTATTCTTTCTAAAATATTACTTGTATTATTCTGAAGCTTCATACTTTTCCGTAAAACCAATAAATTCTTGGCTTATCCCCCACGGTGGGTATGCGCCACCGGCCATAGGTGAAAAGAAAATGCTGTTTTAAGAAGCTTGCTTTGAGCATTCGGCACCTCTACTCTGGGCTACTGTCTCAGGGATGTTCACTACAGAATAGACTAATTTATCAGTCAGACTCAAAGAATATAGACCTAAATTCTTCAGTCTTTTAAACTTTTCAATATAATTATTCAGTAATTATTTGTTGTGAAACTTATCCCTAGCATAGACGAGTGGTATTGCGAACAAAAAAAATTCACCTAACACTCGGCTAATTGTTGTTAAATGAAATAGATGATTCTCTTGCGAAGGCATCGCTTTTAACACCCATCGTTCGTAATTTCCCTCCTACAGTACACCTTACGGTGGCGCAATTTCGCACACTTAAAATCAGGCAAAATTTATCAGACCCTGCACTGACGGCTTCCCCGGAGTACAACTGCTTGTTATTTCCCTGGCACAGTGAACTGTATAATTCAAGGATGATGGAAGTTGTCATCACAAAATTTCGTTGCCGCGTTACCTCCTTCAATTTTTACTTGCATAAATCAGGTTTATTGAATTCCCCTATGTGCATTTACTGTAATCAAGAGGAAACGATCAGTCGTTTTTTATTACATTGTCGCAGTTCCGATTTATTCAGGCGAAGCATACTAGCACCAGCTCTTCAAAACCTGAGCTTGCAATTATCGCAACCTGATTTTTTTTTATTTGAAGCCTCTACACTGGGTTTGCGCCACAGGAATGTTTTATTCGCCGTTCAGAAATACATCACTGCCACTAAATAATTTTTTTCTAAGCTATGGTCTCTCAAATTTTTCCTTATTTCTTTTTCTGCAAATTCGCAATTGGCACTTCAAATCATAAATAAATAACAAAAGTTTTTAGGAATGAAGCAATGCTGAAAGTATCGGGCAAATTCACCTTATAATCGGCCAATCCTCTCCATTGGGTACGAGCCATTTGCAGAGGAGAACAACAACAACAACAATTCCCTGCATTGGATAAGAGCCATGAGATGAAAAGAAAAAGAAGAAGAACATACACGAACGCACGGAGGCTTTCGAACAGCGACTGACGTTTGCCTGCTCTGAGGGTTTGGCCAAGAATTCAATAGTTGTGATTGATTTTATTCATTCTTTTTTTTCGTAAGTGTTTCTATTGTGTCCTTATTGATTAGCGAGTGTATTTTCAGATAGTACGACCAGGCAGATGCCGTTTTCCTCACCTGGACCAGGGGCTTTCCTCTGGTCTGCTTCTCTTCCTTCGCAGGAATTACCAGTGGACTTGTTGTTACGCAAAGGCATCTCATCCGTTCCTGTGGCATTGGTCCCAAGCAACAATGGTATCATACGGATGAAGAATCCAAAAATGATTCAGACGGAGTTGAGAGCCGCTACAACTCACTACCAAAGCATCACAGAGGTCAGGCAGTTCGGCAAGGGTGGCATTCTTTGCTTCTCGTCTGACCAGCTCTGTGTTCGAGACCTACTAAAATGCTCGGTATTTGCTACCAACCCGGTGAGCGCATTCATTCCACCTCACCTAGCTTACGTCAAAGGCCTCGTTCGGGGTGTCGATGTCAACTTGACCCCAACTGAGATATTAGATATGTTTTCAGAAGCAGGTGTGATAGCTATCTATAGATGTAGTCGAGTTGTGGACAAGAACAAGGTCCCAACGGAGTCCGTGATTGCCACATTTGCCGGCTCGAATCGCCCAACCGAAATCAAAGCGTGGCCTTTAATATACAGAGTAGAGCCACTATCACCTCGTCCCCTACAGTGTATTAAGTGTTGGCGTTATGGGCACACAGTGAAAGGGTGCAGGTCAGTACCTAGATGCAGAATTTGTGGTGAGACGCACAATTCAAACGACTGTAAAAGTAATGAAGAAAAGTGCTGTCATTGCCATGAAGCACACTGCGCTGATAACCCAAACTGCTCAGCCAAGGCACGTGAAATCTAAATACTTGAAATCGTAGACAGAAGGCGATGCTCCCGAAAGGATGCCATTGCTGAAATTCAAGCCCGAACTCAAGGGTATGCAGGAGCATCTGCCCGCCATAACATAGCAATGGAAGCATCCTTTTCCCTATCAATTGCGGATATGATCGAGAAGGCTGTGGATAAGGCAATGCAACGCCTTGCTACCACCTTATGTGAGTCGCTGTCGCACATTAGGAATAACCAAATCGCACAAGTCTATGGAGCGCATATAGATATAAGTACGGCTGTAAAAAATGCTGAGTCTGCACACCCGGCAAGTGAGGCAGAATCTGAGATAACTCCACCAGATGCACAGTCTACAAAGCCCTCTGGAGAAGGCGTTCAGAGGCAAAGCGAGGGTGCACAGGAAACTTCTCAGGACGCACAAGATATGGACATAGATCCCAAATGCCTAAAGCGTTCTAGATCCCCTGCGTCGAAAAAACCTAGCTCGCCGAAACATGTAAAAAGCAAGAAATACCAGAAAGACAACCTTTCAAAAACCGATTTTCTAAAAAAAAGTATTTTAGAAAAGGTGATTGCCGAAAGCATTTTAACGAAATCATAGGGTCTCTTAAAATTATACATTGCAATTGCCGTCTCTTCACTCAGCCACAACAGATCTGTTATACCTGTCTTCCAAATTGGATCCGGCTATTATTGCTTACAAGAAACTTGTCTGTCCACACATCATGTATTTCACCTACCCAACTTCCAAACCTTTCGTCTAGACCGTCCATCCAAAGGTGAAGGTTTAGCTTTCTTTATAAACAATAAAATTAGTTTACAAGTCAAAAACTCATACAAATGTATGTCTTCTGAATGCGAAATTTTCGCGTTAGATATTACCTTGCCAGGATACTTGCCTTTCTCGCTAATAAACGTCTACTTTCCTGTAGGCGTTCAAGACACGAGACTGTTAGATATGGCAGCTAATTCAGGCTGTAAAGAAAAAATTATAGTTGGTGACTTCTACTCTCACCATACCTGCTGGGGTTTTAGAACTGATCAGTGTGGACAACGGTTGTGGGACTGGTCGGTAGACAACAACTGATTGTGCCTTAACGCTAGAACTCCCACATTTATTCGAGGTCATTCACGCTCCGCCTTAGATTTAAGCTTTATAAACTCGGCCATTGCTAGTACATCGTGGACGGCCCTTGATTGCACCTCCAACTGTGACCACTTTCCAATAATGTTCGAGATCGCTTGCCCCGTCAAACCATCATGCTTCCATTCCCGAACCTATATAAATTATGCAAAATTTCAACACGACCTAAAAATGCTTTAGACGCTCCTTCTCAGGATGGAGATGACACTAAAGCTATGAAAATAAGCGCAGTAATTAAAAGGGCATACAAAAACGCTGAATTTACTGTTAAATCGGCGAACAGAATACCCTATAGCCCCTGGTGGAATTCCAACTGTTCAAGAGATCACAGACGAAGACAGGCAGCTTGGAAGAAGCTAATACATAATCAGTCCCCTAAGAACTGGGCAGATTATAAATTTCTTGCCGCTGTATTTAAACACACGGTGGCCCAAGCTAAAGAAGATTAGGATAAAAGACATTTCGATTTTCTCTCGAAATCCAAAAATAAGAAAGCTTTATTTCAATATGTGCGATCTCGCAAAATCCTGCCGTCTACATTAAATACCAATTATGGAAAACTATCATTGGAAGAAACGAAGAACTCTTTAGAGTCAATTGGCAGAGGTCTAGAAATTAGATTTTCTTCGATTATGGCTTTCAACTGGCAAAAGTCTAGCATAATCACTGACTTCGAAAACGTAACGCTGTCTGAAGCATCAAAAGTCATTCGAGATCTACGATCGTCAGCTCCTGGTCCAGATGGAATCACAGTTCCTATGATTAAAATTTTATTCAAGCTATCCCCCGGCGCCGTCATTAATCTCATAAACTACTCTTTAAAGAATGCCTGGATACCGTATGACTCGAAAATATCTAAGGTTTTCCCATTAATAAAAAAGCAAGGAGTAGGTTTTACCATAGAAAATATCAGACCCATCTCGCTAACTTCGAACATGGTGAAACTCATAGAGAGGGTTTTAAAGGGCCGAATAAACTCCTGGATGACGAATAAGGTCATATTAAAGCCAAATCAAATTGGTTTTCGTTGTGAATGCTCAATTTGGTGCGCCCATGCGGATTTAGAGAGTCGAATACAGCTTGCTCGTAAAAGGAAACAGTACGCCGCATTAGTAACTCTCGACATAGCTAAAGCGTACGACAGTGTCGAGCAATCTATTCTACTGACCACCTTGCAGAGTGTAAAGTTTCCTCAGTATATTACTGAGTGGATAGCGGAATTCCTAAAATCAAGGGAATTGTATTGCGTGAAGGATGGCTGTTGTTCGCATAAATTCAAACAGAAACGTATATACCAGAACTAGTATATACCATGAACAACCTCGAGTTCATGGTATATACTAGTTCATTGTATTCATGGCACTGCGGCTCAACGCTCGCTAAACCTTTCCAAAACTAAGGAGGTTATACCCAGCGAGTATAACGTAGCAACCCTTTCTTGTCAGATATATTCCTCAATGTACATGCCAATGGCTGCTAGTGTGGATCGCAGCCTGCGCGTTAACTAAAAGCCGAATGCTCCTGTCTCTCATTCTTCATTAACAGCCATTGTCATGTACATTGAGCACTATTTTTTATTGTTCAACAAAGCACAGAAAACATCTCACACCGGCACCATCTTGAAGGTCAAAATGTTACACTTGTTACACACTACAACAGCTACGAGGGACGAACAGATGTCGCTATGAAGAGCTTCGCCCCTAAAAAGAAAAAAAAACTGCTGCACCAACTTCACACCAGTTGACTGGATCACGTGTTAGAAATTTAGTCAAAAGTGTCTAATCCGCACGGGTGCCGCTTACGGCCGCTGGCGTTCCAAGATGCCAAGCAAGTGCTGAACTAGCGGCAGTGAAAGGTGAGAACTAGACACAAAGACCAGGCATAAGACAGTGCGCGGGTGCCGCTCCTCTAGTCCGGCCGTGCCACCTCTTGTTCAGTCATTGGAAGGTCCTCTGGATGACAGTACTTCAATATGATCAATATATGACGAAAAGGTACGAAATGGTGGTACTGACAGGCAAACAGATGCACGGACGGACGGAAGGATAGACGGACACATGGGCGAATGCACGGATGGACGCATGGACGAACGCAGGGATGGACTCATGATTGAACGCGCGGATGGACGCATGAATGGACGCACAGATGGACGCATGAATACACGCAAGAATAGAAGGACACATGAGCGTACACACTAAAGGAAGGATTCACGAACGAACGCATGGACAGACGGACGGACGCATGAACGGATGCACGGATGGTCGCAAGAACGGTCGCACAGATGAACACATGGGTGGAAGGAAGCAAGCATGAATGGACGAACGCAAGCATGGTTGGACGGACGAACTGACGGATGCTTCATCGCCCACTCATTATCTTGCACTCCGTGGATATGCTGTGTTTTTTTCCAACAGATCCTGCCCCACTAGTATACCCCGTATTTCTTATATTCAAAGAAATAAATGTATTGTATCATATTGTATTGTATCGTACTGCATCAACCGGGAGTAGTTCGAAAAGAAAACGTCGCTTCAAATTCCTCAATTTATGAGTACCTAAGATCAGCTATTATAATGGCTGCCTATAGAACGCTGACGTGAGTGACTGATTGAAATCCGGTTTCTTGTCTTTGAAGGTGCGATGCCCGCTGCTGCTTCTCAATCTTCTCCTGTGGTTCGTGGGAGTGTTCTTCATGCTGGCCGGGGCGCTTTTTCTTTTGGAATCGTGGGAGTTTGAGGAGGACGAGCGCATCTTGGAAAACCTGGACTTTCCCGGCACGCTACTTTCACACCTGGAGGTGCTGCTCTTTTCATTTGGGCTCGCCCTGTTCACGGTCAGCTCATGTGGATGCGTTGGAGCACTGCGCGAGAACACCTTCCTGCTCAATATGTACTCCCACGCACTCACTTTCCTGATTCTCATCAACTTCGTGCTGGGTGTTCTGGTATTTTTTGTTCCTGGTAAGAAACTTTAGTTGTCTGAGCCCTATCGGTGACACAATGACAACAGGAAAATCGGGGAACCATTTCATGTGTTCTTCTCGACAAATATATCTTGCCATTGAGACCTTGTCACATAGTTACCCCTTTCGGCTTTTTTGCATGAAATATATAGGCCAAATTTCATCTATTCATAAACGGAAATGTGTTAACCACTCAATAATATACTTCAATTGCATCGATATTGCGTGAAAGAAATCATAACATGGCATGACTTTTTTTTTAATTCCAACTAATAACATTCACGTGTTAGAAATATGAAAAAAATAAGCTACATGCAAAGCCACTTTCCTACAAAACATTAGGCGGATCGTCCCTGTGCAGGAGAACAAAACTGGTACAAGGTGTACCGCACGAACTACGGAATCGGTGTGTCCGGCTTCAAGCACTAACCTGGCTTGTAATATTCCGTCGCAAATGGTTATGTGTCAACGATCGCCTGTTCCTGAGTTAATACTGAAAAACCTTTGTTCAAAGCTACGAGAACCACTCCGAATAATCCTATTCATAATATGTAAGAAATTTTTGAATAATTAGCATTTTGTTATAATACACATCCCATTATAAAAGTGCCCTGTGACAATAGCGGCTGCTGCAGTGATACGATGCTCCAGAAATTTTGACCATCTGGTGTTTTTAATGTGCGCGGACATCGCAGAGTGCATATACGTCTAGCATTTCGCCTGCATGTAGGTGCAAACGCTGCGGTCGGAATTAAGTAATTCGGCCTCCATGCCGTCAGCGGAGCACCGTAACCTCTACGCCAATGCGTTGGACTCACTCATTTATTCTAAATGATACGTCTTGAAGGAAGAATTACCAAGTCATTTTATTCAAGTTTTTTTTCAGCTATATAACAAACCTATTTTCAAACATCTTGCCAGTATGTTAAGCAATTACTGGTTTTTAAGTGCGAAGCATTTCGTAGCGAAATTCGGTGACATTGAGCGTATCTATCTATCTATCTATCTATCTATCTATCAATCTATCTATCTATCTATCTATCCATCTATCCGTCTATCCGTCTATCCGTCTATCTATCTATCTATCTATCTATCTACCTATCTATCTATCTATCTATCTATCAGTCTATCTAGCCGCCTAAGACGTTTAGCTCTCCTGACCGTTTTGATAATGGTATTCATACCAAATTTGGTATGGCATAACATGACTGTATGAAGAACACATTTGACTAGCTATAACATAAAAATCTAGATGTATTTGTTATGAATGTCAAGATTTACCTTTCATAGTCCTGAAGCTCTTGCAGTGGTTTCCTTCACATGGTATGTAGCAATACTGGCCTGCTATGGGATGATTGCATGGCGAACACAAGCAGCAGACCTTAACAAGAAAATCATGATATGCGTGTCATGTAACAACATGACTACATGTCACGCTCATGATGCGTTCGCGGCCGTTTCGTTAGCGTCACATATACCAAGTTTTGTATTACGGGACGTTAATGGATGACGAAGGCATTATACTGGTGCAAACATGATAAACATGAAAAGCGTGTCTTGTAACAACATGAGTACATGCCACGCTTGTTGTGACTTCCTTTATTCATCCCTTGCTGCAGAATAGCAGTCATCATCATTATTGAGCCTCCTCACGAGCTGACGCTTGGCCTCGTGGCAGCGCCGGCTCACCCTTGTCTTTTTCTTTCTTCTTTAGTTCCACTAAAGCCTTTCATTTGGCAAGACGTGTTTTTGCTTGATGTGAGCCGCACCGCAGCAGAAAGGCTCAGAGGTCCAACACATGGTGCCGAAAACCCGGGACCTTTGACGACGCCAACATCTTCGACGTTAGGAGCCGCAACACCTCGGAAGACGGCGCCTGCGATCTTGGCGAGATACATCGACTGCGGGCGGCAGAATGGAACGACATCTTAGACGACACCACAGCCTGCGGTCCCAACTGGATGTCCTGTTGCCCGAGGCGGAAGACCGCTTGTGAGGAAATCAGGCCGTCACGGCAGCAGCAGTAAAAGTATTCCTCGACCGAATAAGCTCATTTTATGGTCAGATAGAGAAAGTGGATGAAGCAATTTCGAGGAGACGCCAGACGGCCTGTTGAACAGTGAGACGTTAAACGCTGGAGAATACCGCGACAAGGTTGTTACTCTCACAGCGAATCTACGAGTCAAGCCGAATGAATGTCTGGCTCCTCCAGCCCCACTACTTACGAACGTTCACCTTTTATCATCTGGCAAAAGCAAGCTTCCCCAACTAGAACTCGTAAAATTTGTTGGTAACCGCAGACTATGGCCGCGATTTTGGACGCAGTGTACATCAGCAGTCCACAACAACAGCGAGTTAAGCACGGCTGACAAGTTCAACTACTTGAACGGTTTGCTTACCGGAGCGGCCGCGTCGGCCATATCGGGATTACAAGCTACCGAAGAGTGCTATAAATGCTATTGAAAATTTAAACAAGCGTGTCGGAGATGAACAGATCATAGTGCACGACCATTTGCAAGGTTTTCTGGATCTAAAGTCGGTGTTGTCGTCAGCAGATGTTCGTAAGCTTAGGCAACTTTACGACAAGGTACAGGTTCATATTCGAAGCCTCAAGGCGCTTGGCACAAACTCGACAACTTATTGCTCCATGCTTCGGGAAATCCTGCTAAGAGTTCTACCGACAGACATGGTGCTGCGTTTTCACGAGATGCACAAGGCATCCTCGCCGGCTGCATCCTCTTCGAATAAGCAAGGCAATTCAAACCGTGTAATGGTTCCAGAAGATAACGATCTTCGAATGCTTCTGGAATTCTTCGAACTTCAACACACTTGTCGGGAAGCTGTCGCTGAACAAGACGTAACAGAAACTCGTCGAGCCCCAGATAAGAGAGGACTAAAACACAGTCATCCACGTCACGTTTCCACGACAGCTGCTTTACAAAGCTCAACAAAAAGTTCACAACAATGCCTGTTCTGCCGGTCTGAAAAGCATCTTGCCGAAGTCTGTGATACGAAGAATATCGACTTCTCAAAAAAAGGAGATGCTCATCAAAGCTGGAATGCTTTCATTGCCTAAAGCAGGGCCACATGGCAAAAGATTGCAGAAGCCGGTTAAAATGCGGCAAATGCGCAAGAAGGCACGCAACATCTGTTTGCGCATTCGATGACATCAAAAATGACAAGAAGGTGACATCTGCATCGGTAAATCTGGTGTCCAAGCAGGCAAGGTCAGTCATAATGCTCCAAAGTCTGACAGCCACCGTATTGTGCACCAAATCTTCCGGTCGCTACCGAGTCCTTTTTGATGGCAGAAGTCAGCGAAGCTTCATTACCATCAAAGCTTATGGAAGACTTGGATGCGAAATATTAGAAGAGGAAACATTAGCCATCAGTGCGTTCGGGGGTGATAACATACTGAAAACCATGAAGAAAGTACGTGTATTGATTCTCTCTGCGAACCAGAAGCTTCCGAGTTCAATAGAGGCGCTGGTGGTGGACACGATATGCACTGAATGTATTTCGGTACCAGAAGAAAACGTTATAAGAGAAAGGAACAAGGTGCAGTTGGATACGCGAGCTCTCTCTTTACAAGGAGTAGAAGACAAACAGATTGCGGTCCTTTTGGATCACACTATTATTGTGATATAGCAACGGGTATTGTGAAGCCTGTGTTCGAAAAGTTGAAAGCTGTTAAAACGAAACTGGGATGGACTGTGCGAGGACCATTGTCTACTGCAGCCGATGTTACACAGAATGCCAGTAGTGCAGTTCTACGATCCACAGTGACCGAGCAAGACATCTCGAAACTTTTGACTCGTTTATGGGATATAGAAAGCATCGGTATCCAGCCAAAAATGAAGAAACGACGGTCGCTGAATCGGTGCTGGCAAAATTTGAGAACAACATCAATAAGAAAAGCAATCAATATGAAGTGGCGCTACCGTGGAAGGAAAGGGTTGAGATGGGTGAAAACTATGTAGTTGCACTCAAACGTCTGCACAGTTCGATGAAGAAGCTTAACAAAGACAGTGAGCTCTTAAAACAATACAAAGCAACTATTCGAATGTACCTCGAAGAGGGATATGCTGAAAAAGTACCTTCAAAAGAAGACCAACCAATTGGACCCCGGTATTATATGCTACACCGAGCCGTCATACGAGAGGACCGATCTACTACGAAGGTACGCGTCGTGTTCGACGCTTCATCTCACGAATCCAGGATCAAGTCCTTAAACGACAATCTAGATGCCGGCCCAAATCTATATCCCGACGTAGTGACGCTACTGCTTCGTTTCCGACGCTACAAGATAGCAATGAATGCTGATGTTGAGAAGGCGTTCCTTCAAATTGGCCTGCAAGAACACGACAGAGATGCACTTCGCGTCTTGTGGTTCAAGACTTCACCTCAAGTGGACAGCGCACTGCCGGAAACAGAAGTTTGGAGAATGACTAGAGTGCCCTTTGGAGCTACTTCAAGTCCTTTCCTTTTGACGGCAACCTTAAAGCACCACTTCAGGTCCAAAGAAAATCGCTTTCTTTCAACAGCCCCGCTATTGCAAGACTCCATATATACGGATGATCTTCTTATTGGCGCTGACACCATTGAACAAGCTATTCAAATGCATAAAGAGATAATTGAAATCTTCAGAGATGCTTCTATGAACATTCTTAAGTGGGCCAGCAACGACCCCGCAGGACCTCTGAAAGTCCTGGGTTTTTATGGGAACAAACAGACGGATACCTCTTCGTTTAGGCGCCAGGATATTCTACAGTTTATGGAGGAGCATCGAATTACGAAACGCTTTGTGCTCCAAGCTGTTGCAAGGATCTACGACCCTCTGGGGTTTCTGTCACCCTTTATAGTAAGGGCGAAGATCTTCCTACAAGATCTCTAGAAGGAAAACCTCGGCTGGGGTGACACCATGCCAATTAAGCTGTCAGCTGTTTGGAAAAAATGAAGCAAGGAGGTAGCCATGCTACATGAGATCAGTATTCTAAAGTTCCTCACAGCGGGCAGCAAAGGCGCTTATCAAGAGGCAGAACTGCACATCTTTTCCGAAGCTAGTGAGTCAGCATACGGTGCTGTGACCTACTTTCGTACCGTCGACTCAAGTGGTACCATCCACACTATACTATTAATGGCAAAGACCAGAGTTGCACCGTTAAAGACGGTTACCTTGGCAAGGCTGGTATTAAAGTCAGCTTTACTTGCAGCCCGCTTATATGCCTACATCATGAAGAACTGCGACCTTGGCATTGGTGAAGTAACATTTTGGTCAGATTCCAAGATTACCCTTTGCTGGATTTACAAGGACCCCGTTTCTTGGAAGGCATTCGTACGGAACAGGACGCAGGAGATCAGAAATTTGACAAAATATTCTCGATGGCGATTTTGTCCCGGAAAAGAAAACCCTGCAGATTTGCTCACTCGAGGCTTGACTGTACACAAACTGAGTAAATCACAGTTGTGGTGGTATGGACCCGCATGGCTTGCCATGTCTCACATATTTTGACCTGAATTCAGGGGAAACCTTGACCTCAAAAATGGAAAACTCGAGGCAGCTGAGACGGGGCTAAAAATCAATATCCACGCTGTTAACACGAGAACATCGATGCCAGCGCTGATTGATAACGAACGATTCAGCAGCCTCACAAAACTTGTGCGATAACGGCATGGGTTTTCCGTTATTTTAAAACGTGATTGGTTCGAGGAGCTGTCTGCTGAAGAAATTCAACAGGCGGAGTGCTACTTGATTCGCGTAGAACAGAGAGCTCACTTTGGTAACGAAGCCAACTGCGTCGCAAACGAGAATCCGATTCCTTCCCAAAGTCCAGTTGGACAATTAAGATTGTTCCTCGACAACAACGGGCTGCTTCGAGTACAAGGAAAAGTTCAGATTATGGACGACTCGTACGGTTCTCGCCATCCAATCCTCCTACCGAAAGACTGTCACCTCGTTATTTTAATCATCAATCATGCTCACAAAAAAGTCTTCCACGGAGGAGTACGAGACGCACTGACTGAAATAAGGGAAGAATACTGGATTCCACAATTACGACAGCTGGTGAAAAAAACAATGCGACGGTGTGTCATCTGCCAACGCCTACAGTCTAAACCAGTTGAACAAGTTTCACCTTGTATGCCCCAGGATTGTTGTAAACAAACGCCTCCGTTTCTTGTAAGTGGAGTAGATTTTGGGGGTCCACTTTACATCTAAGGGCATCTTCAGCAACGCTCTTAGATCGCTTTTTTACTTGTGCTGTAACAGGAGCTGTTCACTTGGAACTTGTTGAAGATTTGACGACAGTGGCTTTCCTTTGTGCACTTTGGAGATTCGTATTACGTCGAGGCCTCTGTCACACAAAGTACAGCGACAATGCCGGAATCTTCGTCAAAACGTCCAAAGATCTAGAGAAGCTCTGGTGAACAATTCGGCATCCCGATGTACTTGCATATTTCTCTTACTCGAAGATTCAGTGGAAATTCGTTTGCCCGAGTGCTCTTTGGTGAGGCGGACTTTACGAGAGACTCGTACGTTCTGTGAAGACCTGCTTGAAGAAAAGGTTTGGTCGACGTTTGGTTAATCAGACAGAGTTGGTCACATTACTAACGGAAGTAGATGCAGTAATAAATGCTCGGCCTTTAACATATGTGTACAATGATGTGGATTAGCCGTGCCCCCTATCTCCAGCAGATTTTCTTGTTCGAAGAAGACTGACAACGCTACCACCTTACGACCTCAAAAAAAACTGAGTCGACCAACGACCAACTGAAGAAACTTTAGAGCAAGAGAGAATAGGATCTGCAAACTTTCTGGTCTCGTTGGTTAAAGGAGTACCTCAATGAACTCGGGAATTAAACATTCAACCAAGCAAAAAGAAATCACATATTGAAGGAAGGCAATGTTTTTATGCTCGGAGAAAAACATTGTCCCAGGCAACTGTGGACCTTGGTTCGTATAGAAGAACTGATCGGTGGACGTGACGGCATCGTGAGGACTTTCTTTCTACGTTTGCCCGACGGCACTGCTGTGAAGAGTCCTGTGCAGCTACTCTACTCATTGGAAGCCACCTAGCGTCATCTGTCGGCGTGGGAGACTGTTGTGACTTCCTTTATTTATCCCTTGCAGCAGAATAGCCGTCATCATCATTATTGAGCCTCCTCACGAGCTGACGCTTGGCCTCGTGGCAGCGCCCGCTCACCCTTGTCTTTTTCTTTCTTTAGTTCCAATAAAGCCTTTTATCTGGCAAGACATGTTTTTGCTTGATGTGAGCCGCGCCGCAGCAGAAAGGCTCAGAGGTCCAACAACGCTCATGATGCGCTGATGGCCGTTGCGCTAGCTCCACTTATACCAAATTTGGCATTACGGGACGTGAATGGATGATGAAGGTATTATAGTTGTGCAAATATGATAAACATGAAATACCTGCATATAACTACATGACTACGTGCTACGCTCATGATGCGCTCGCGGCTGTTTCGCAAGCTTCACTTGTACCAAACACCGCATTACGCGACGCAAGCGGACGACATAGGTAAATGACACATCCAAACATTATAATCAGGAGATGCCTGTCATGTGAATATATGACTACATGCCAAAGTCAAGGCGCCAGTACATTTCGAGGTGAAGCGGTGCGCGTGGTCATCGGCGTTCATTGCATCGCGCCACGCCGGTGTTGCCACACCAGGCACCGGTCCTGCCATATATTCGCAGGCGCGCGCCGCACTGCGTTGCTTTCACGCATGCACGTTTCAGCGCGTCCGGCGTCCCTCTCTATCACAAAAAGAAGGAGACGCAGTGTTGTCTGGGTAACGCATCCACGGAAATGCAGCGTGTCACATTTCTCGCCGGTTGCCGTCAAGCCGCGCCGATGGACGCTAGTCGCGCCGGTCGCGCCTAGCGCCACACTAAAGAGTGCTCGTGTTTTGCTAACGTAGCGTCACTGTGCCCAGCGTGCGCGTGCTTCAACGCTACATTGGGGTATATTGGGCCCTTCAGGATGCGCTCGCGGCTGTTTTACTAACCCCACATATACCAAATTTGGTGTTACGTGTCGTCATTGGATGGCAAAATAAATGACTGGTGCAAACATGATAATCCTGACACACATGTCATCTAAGAACATTGCAACATACCACGCTCATAGCATTCTCACGGCTGTTTCGCTAGCTCCACACATAATTTTGGTATCACTTGACTAAATATATGACGAAGGTAAACGACACATCCAGACATTATAATCATAACACGGAAAGCATGTACGGCATCATTCACCTCCACCTCGTAACTCTGTGCTGATTTTAAAATGACATATTACCATTTCTCATTCGTGCTTGGAATATTATCGATGCATAAAACTATCCCAAAGAGCACCCTAACCACCCAAATGCCAACATTTATTTGTGGTGTTCCAGCTGCGTACGAATCTTCGCCGCACACGTACCCGACAGAATTTTTCAAAACGGGGTCGTATAAGTGATGTTACACGCGTATGATCGTCAAAAAAGGGACGTTGCTTGTTTTGCTATTTTCTATTGCTATGCTCCTATCATAGGCTTGTCTATTCCCGGCCGAGCAGTTCTCCTCCGCAGGTGATGAGGAACAGTTGCAAGCTCACGTACCTTGAAACAGATAAAATAAATTCTATGTTAGGGACGAAGCTCCTTTGGTTGTGGCTTAGTATTGCTTCCGGCGTAGTAGCCACCCCTGCTTCTCCCAATCGCGAAGCAGAGTGGTGGGTGTGTTGAAAAAGCTTGCGCTCGGATGCTTTGCCTGGCGTCTCGTCGGTGTTACCCGCATGCCGTGTGCATTCTCGAACGTGATCCGATGCATGGACGCATGCATGGATGGATAGGCACAAGGATGGATGAAAGCACGCGCGGACACGCAGACAGACAGACAGACAGACATACAGACATACAGACAGACAGACAGACAGACAGACAGACAGACAGACAGACAGACAGACAGACAGAAAGACAGACAGACAGACAGACAGACCGGTGAACAGACAGAGATTCATCTATCCGTCCATGTGTCCGTTCGTGTGTGCGTCCGTTCATTCGTGCATCACTCCTATCATGCATCTGTCTGTCCGTCTGTCCATGCGTCCGTTCATGCGTCTGCCTGTTCGTGCGTGCATCCATTCGTCCGTTTGTGTGTCTACCCGTCAGTCCGTGCGTGCCTCCTCCTATCCGTGTGTTCGTCCGCTCATTCGTGAGTCCCACTCATCATCAGTCACCTTGTGGATATGCTGCGATTTTTTCATTTTTGGTAGTGGCATCACCAGATGGAAACGTTGACCGCAAGCGGTAGCTAATGAATTTCTAAAACATTCCGAGAGGAGAACTGATTCATATATATTTTTTGAAATTTGAGTGCACCGCACCCACGGCTCATAGAGCTTTCGGTGCTGGAAGGGTCACGACGACATTTAGAACTCGAAGCGTGCAGATATGTTAAACGTGAAAATTATTGTAGCAGACTTCTCTTTCGGAGTAATAAATAATTAGTGCAAGAGCGTATCTGGGGGCCAATATATCTTAGGGTCAGCCCATATCTTAGGGCCAGGTGGTTGCAATTTATATAGCATTATATTTTTTCTTTATTGGTGAACATGCTGTATCACAAGTTTGGTTTTCTTAAGTATGGCTGCCTCATTATCCATCACACACTCAGTTCAAGCTCTTCAGGACATTGTGTTCCTGCAGCTTTTACACGAATCATTTTTGATGGGCTGAGCACTCAAATGCTAACTTAGAGTCAGAACGTCATGAGTGCTTCATCACAAATTTTGCACTTGTCATGGAAGACTACGTGTGGATCTTCACTTGCTTTTATTCTACCAATTTTTCAGGCAGCATCAGGGTCGTGATAAGGGCAACACTATCCGAAAGGCTGGTGGTTCAGTATCGCGATGTGCCAGACATTGAGAACTTGGTCGACGCACTACAGCGCTACCTCAAGTGCTGCAGAATGACACACCGAAACTTTCGCGACTGGGAAAATAGCATCTAAGCGTCACATTTTCCAGTCCCTAATTGATTGCCGTAACTGCTGTTTCCAAACCGTGAAAATTGCAAAGCTTATAACACATCAATGCTCTTGTTGCTTTATATTGGCGATAGTTGGTCGTGCACTCCACGAAAATCCCTGAGAAAGGCTTGAAAATTCCAGTACACGAAAAACGTAATGTGGCGGTTATTGTTCTTAAAAACAAAATACGGTATGCTGGGTGCAACTTTTTTTTATTATTGCTGGTGGATAATAGTGCGAACGCATTTGGTAAAACCTCCTTCTGATCTCAAACCCATGCAACCGAGTTGTTTCTCATTTTACGGGGAACGTGTTAGAGCCAGGAACCTGTATAAGCTCCGAAACTTTACACAGATGAAAATGTGACGGGTAGAGTGACAGTGGGGCTGGTCTATGGGGAGAAGATGTACTAGTTATATATTTATGTAAAACCTGACGAATAGCAAGGCCGGACATTATTTCCGACGATGTCGTAATTTTTCACATAGTTCCTAAACGGAAGCTCCTAAATCTACGAAAGAAAATTTTGTGTCGCTTCACCCCTATGAACGCGGAAAATGAAGACAGGGAAACAAACTACATCAACTTCGGTTCGTTTAGCGGAGTGACACTGTGCTGCAGCGGAAAATTACCGCCATAACTTATCTCAACTTCGACAGCACTATGTATTTACGTGCCCGGGGCTCAAAACTTCGAGACTATTAGAACGTAAGTAGGTGGGACCATCTTCTGGCCGCAAGAAGGCAATCCTGCCATAAATAAATAAAAATCAAGCACGAAAAAGTTATATCTAAAAACAGAAATAAATGAAATGATTCTGGTTATAAACAGACGAAACTAATTAGAAAATTTCTGTAAAACTGCATTATAGCAATAAAAAGTTTAAGGCTTTCCAGGACAAATGTTCTTCGCTTTTTATAAACACATGGAATTCATCGTAGATTATTGCACACTCTGCGCAGCCAGGCAGTTCATGGGATGACAGTGTTATTTTACCATAATAGTCCACAGGATCTCTCCACCATATGGCAATCAGTATTTTTAGGAACTAGCAGTTTTCGTCCAATATCATTGTTTCTGTTTATTTTCTGTTGAGTTACGGCATGGCACTGTTGTTGCTGATAACGCTTCATTTGCATGTCCTCATATTATGGCCATGAGTAGGCATGTAGCCTGTGAAAGTTCTTCAGCTGTATAGCAAAATCAAACGAGTTGTAAAACTGCCCATAGGCTCTGTGTATCGAAATTTGGGCATGCCATTGGCTGAGATGGCTGGACTGGGCACATTGTATATCACTTGTTGATGAGCAAGCCAACTATTGACCGCTATAGTTTGTGTTTCACACTGCCGCTACCAAATGACGCGACAGTCTGCTAGTTTACGTAGAATTGGCCAATTGCGTGTGCAGCTTTTGGAACGCAGTTTCGCAACTGGTGTGATTGAGTAACTCTGGCTGAATAGTGCAATGCCTAATTTTACGCACAGATGGAGCCACTTGCCAGTTTTATGGACGCAACATTTTTGAAGGCGCAAAATTTCGTACTGTGCTCTTTCATGACTGGCTGAGGGCACACGTACCTTTCATTGCACGGTGAACAGCTATTGAAACGGAAAGTAACCGCCACCTCCCCATCACACGTGCTCATCATTTCCCCCTTCATACACACGTGCTTTGGCGGTTGCTCTGTCGTTGATTTTTTTTTGTCGCCTGTGGAGCTGACGGGGAGAAGTGACATCATTCGAAGGCAGGGTGCTATGACGACAGTCAAAGCCCACTTTTGGAGGGCAAAGCAGCTACGACAACGAGAACGCATAGGAGGGGGTGTGTGTTCCCATTGTTTCCAGGCACCTTGTCATCCAGTATGTGATTCTGATGATTTTCACATAGTTTTCTTCGTGAAAATCAACAGTGAACAGTGCTGCATTTATTTTATTTATTTTGCATACATTGCTTCCAAATCTGCGTGTTACACCGCAAATGTAGTCGAAAGACGAGTCTTGCGTCTGGAGAGAGTGAACAACACGTATATTCGATGTTCTGCGCAAAAAAAACGGTGGAGGGTATTCTGGAGGCGCTGCGTTAGAGTGCCTCGAGCGTGTAGCGGAGGCGAACCAGTTCATCGAGGCACGTTAGACACGAGCGCCATCTGGCACAAGCGTCATCTTCGAAAACGAAGGCGTGCAGCCCGCGGAGCAAGGTACGCGCCAGTCTCGGAGGTGATAAGGTGTTGAACGCAAAGCGACGGGCAGGTGCCACCAGCGTGACGTCGTAGCAAAGCGCTGGAAACACCTTTTTGAGCATCGCGTTGCACTGTCAGCGCAGCGCGATAAACGCTAACTTCCTTAGAGTTACTTGTGTGTGCCTCTTGTAGTACAAAGGCAGACATACAAAACTTCGAAACATTGTTATGGCGCCTCAGATATGCACAATAATTGCTATTCTATTGACGATCGCACAACTATGAATGATAAACATTGAGCTATATTGGTGGGCACTGCGAATGGGGTTGGCCGTTTGGTGCCGTTTGAGGTATCGTTAGGGTAGACAAACAGACAATTGTACAAAACAGAAAGACCAAAATTTTTCCGTCGAAGGTCTTCAAGAAAGACTATAAAAAAGCAAGATGCACCGTTTGTACTTAATGTTATTTATGATGTCTGGCCCCTAAACCACCTAAGGATAAAATTTATTCATGACGCTGCAGTTGTACACGACTCTAAAGCGAACGATTTCATCGACTCATCTGTCCAGTTGTACGAATTATTTTGCTCAGCGTTCGAAGTGAAAACGCCACGAGCACGTGCATCTACTAACAGAAATCGACGCTAGCATGATCATTAGTGGTAATTTAGGGGTCCAGCTTTTAGTTTGTTTGTGTGTTTTTTGTTGTCTATAAAAGACAAGCTTATTGTAGGGTTATAAGTACAGAGATTAGCTGTAAAAATTGTTTGACGTGGTTGTGTTGTACTCAGTATACTAGTTCTCCAAACACCTTGTTTCAGCAGCTACTTCCACTGTAACCTGTCCAACCCGAGCCACGAGCGCTGCTCGGTGCCGCCATCGTGCTGCCGCGCGGACTCCAGTTACACAGGCATCTTCTGCGGACGCGATGTGCTGAACCTGTCCGACCACGAGGCTTGGTTCCGCGTGCACACGGGAAGCTGCCCGGACGCGGCTAATCGCTTTCTGAAGGAGCACGTCATGATCATTGGCGGCGTCTGCCTCATCGCCGTCATCGTGTTGGCCTTCATCGACATGGTCACGAACGCCGTGATCGATGAGATCGACATCATCCGCAAGTTATACGACAACGTGAGGTCTGCTTACACGGGGACGCCGTATACCCAAGAATCTGAATTGCAAAATTGGGAATTTGTTTGAGATTCAATTTTCTTCCTGGAGCCTTCTACTACACTAACATGGCGTTCTTCTGTGACCTCTAGGATGAATTTGCTTATAAATTTTTTATGTGACCACACTGGAACCCATATAAGGAAGGAAACCATATACTGTATAATGCCGCAGAGAAAAGACATACATTATGATGTGTGTAGTATTTCGGTGTCTATGCTCTGTCTTTAAAAAAAATCGGCATATCCCACGTACCTCACTAATTGGTTTTATGCGATGTATGGCTGCGGAAGGTAAATATGTTTTATTTTTTATTGACCGAGACGTCAAGTGGTGGTAAATATATGTACAAACACACGCGCACACATACGTTAAACAGCTGCAGAAGTTTCATATTACCAGTTGTTTGCAGTAGTCTAACGATTTCAACAGCAACATGGATATTAGCAACACCAGAAGATGGTAAGCTGATATGAATCGCTGGTGTTTGTGCTGGTTCGCGTGAGCACGATAGGTCTCAACACTGCTACACAAATTGAGTTCAGCGGATGGCACCCAACTACAATTTGCGTTAACCCGACATGACGGCTGTATTAGAGTAGTACATATGTAATATTTGTTAAATTGAATAACCAGTACTGCATCCACAATTGACGGTACACGAACGTTAGGGCCCATTTAAAAAGTATATTCGAGAGCTGGTGTGGCTCTGTGTAGGATACTTCGTTGCCACGCAGAATGCTAGGGTCCGATTACTGCTGGGACACTGACATTTACTGTTAGCATTAATTCGGTGAGCGATGTCTACGCCAGGTATTCTTTAAGCTCAAGTGTTAAAGTTACCCGTGTGCGTTCTCAGAGTTTCTGAGCAGATATGAAATGGCTATCATCATTCTCACATACCCGCATCCCAGTGCACAAACCCGCCCCCCGGTATGTGCTGCTGTTTTTTTTTTTGGAAAGTGAATACGTACGTGACGAGATTGTGACGAGATTTTGTGTTGCGGGTCAAACGCTATCCCGTAGCAGCTTTCGTACTTATGTGCCTGATCTTCGACGACCACAGACTGTGCTAGACGTTGTAGTTTTACTGTGAGTGCTGCTCGTAGTGAAGGGCAAGTGTTCGTACAATAAAATGCTACTTTTCTAAATTTACCTTTGGGTATTTAGTTTTTAAACACCACAATTCGTATAAATTTCAGGATGTGTATTTTTATTTTGCAGGAAAAGCTCACAAGAAACGAAGATGAAGTTAGAGGGAAGGCACAGAGCGCTTTTTATATTTCATTCTTTTTTCACTTTTTTTGTCCGTTCCAGAGATGACTACGCACCAACTTACGATTTTACATTGTTAGGTCAGTGGCAGCAGTGTAGCCGTGGAACATTGAGCCCCCTAACACCCCCTCTTCCCACACAATTTTTTATTTGCAATGACATCCCAAAATCACAAGCGACCACGAGTTCATGCCCCACTTCAAGTGAGGCGGGTGCCCTCCCCAAGCCCCTGTCCCCCGCCCCCCCCCAAAAAAATAAAGAAATTCTGCCTACGTACCTGGTAAGTGATTCCATCTTTCGTTAGGCTAGACAAGTGATAATTACTGAACACACAAAAAAACGGAAAGATGTACAGTTAAAAACAAGCGCGTGTGATATAATCGATACCATTTTGCTTTTGAAGCGAAGACAGCTTCTCTGCTATTTGGACCAAACCAACTACAGGCACAAAATTATGTTCATCAGCAAGGTCCATGGAAACTTGACAACGTATAGCGCATGATAAGTTTAGCGATAAGCAACTATCAGCGGCACGACCACTGCGATATGCGAATAAAGCTTCTATATGGTGACTGACTGCTGTCGACCCATCAAGCACCATTCTAGAATATCGCAAGGGCGAAAATCGCCGCGTAGCGCATACAGAGAGAAGAGAAAAAATGACCCCACCTCCCCGAAGGGAGTGTTCTATACGGCCTATACGGCCTCTTCTATACGACTCGTTGACACCTTGCTGCCCTCGGTCACTCAATCTGCCGCTGAAGCTATCGCTCGAGCCGACCACGCACGCCGGTTCACCTGCAACTGTCTAAAGGTCTCAAAGGAGCACCAAAGATAACTCTACGATTCTCATCATCAAAACGTGCACTTCTCGTCATGCTTCTTTGTCCTTCCGTGGTCCCCACTCGGCGCGTTGGTCTTTCTCAAGAACTACTCGCTACAGTGAACTATACCGTGTCGTTTGCCAGGTGATTGACATTACATAAGACATGCTTCCAGCCGATCCAACGTTGTCATCGTCCGCTTTGAGCAATATCATGCATTTAGCTTAACTCAAGCCTTATCACTCTCCTTCTACCACATACATGTAGACCAAGCACTGAAACGGAGCTTATACCGCTTGGGTGTTATGATACAAAACAGCCATCGCAACTTTGGTGCATGAAAGTGGAAGACAACGACGGTCGCTGGTTGTTGTTGGACTGGTGCCATCTCGTTCCTCATAACTTTGAATAATTAATGACCTACCTGTAACAATATTATACAAATTACTCTACATAAACTTCATCTGGCTTTGAAAAAACCGCATATTTTGTACGCTACAAAAAAAGCTGTTATATCTTCCACTGTCCTCTCAGAGCAATATTAGTAAAGTGCAGGAATCCATCAAGTAGTTCTTGCGATAAGTTCTTTCTAAGGTTCGTTTTTAAGCGTCCGTCCCGTTAATTGTGTTTGCAGTAGCAGAAGAGCAACTTTGTTGACGTCTTAACACTGCACCTGTAGGCGTCCTTACCACGAGCGTTGACATCGTTCATAGCATCCATTCATACCAAACGAAGCTGTGCAACCTTTGGAACGCTCTTCTCTCTACAGGATGTAGCTACACGATCACTCGCTCGCTGGATTCCGTGCCGACCAGTTGTGCCCGCGCGATCTCCGACGACAATGCAGCTCTGGCCGACTGGGTTGGTCGTACGCCACCTCCTGACGCCGGTCCCCGACGACGACGACAACGTTGCTCTGGCCGGCTAGACTAGCCCTACGCCATGTGACACCGACAAGGGCTCTCGTCGAGTGATGCCCCATCCCCGGACTCCTGCGACCGTGTTCATCTTTCCTATCTTCTCTATACTTCCGTCGCTCGCTGTCCCTGCGCCTAACTCTCTCCTTCCTCTCTCTCTACATATATACTTTTTATTCCTATCCTTTTAATCCCTCCTTACCCCCCTCTCTTGTGAGCTACTTTGGAGGTGTCGCACCAGTTGCAGACAGTTACGGAGCTCACTTTTCTCTATATTTCCCTTTTTTAACCACATAAGTAGCTACACATTGCGAACTTACGTTAGTCACATGAATAATCGCGGCCGGCCAAAGGGAACACACGACGCGTTTTGTTTCCCTCTGATTGGGCAGTAGGGTTCGATAACTGAAATTTGCCGCACCAGGGTGACCTTATCTTAAGTTCGGCTTCCAATCAGTCACACTCTTCTGGCAGTCAGATCGCTTTCTCTGGATGCACTCTCACCGTTAACTACTACAGCTGCCACAAGCATCTGTGACCACAAAGGATTTATTATTCATTATTAATTAACGTCAGTTTGCGAGAGGTAGAATAATGACTAAGCGTCAGTGTAAATGCATCCGCAATAGGAAACTATCTGCCTTTCTAACAACAATCGACATTGCGCAAGATCTTTTATATCAGTGTATATTTAGAACTACTTGAATAATGACACGTTTCAATTTTGTGTTTTGTCAACTTCTTTAATGGAGGGATAAACCATGTTTTTTTTTCTCAAGTTGGTACCATATATCACCTAACCCCTTCGCGGCACCCCTGATGAATCGTGCATGCATACTGTTTCGCTGCGAAGTTTGGCGTCCCTGGTCAGTCAAGTTCTCAAGCACGGTCATATTGATGATCGCGTCTTTCAACGTAAACCTGAACGTTCTCTGTGTCAACGAAAAAGGTACAATTTCATCATCTTAAGCCTGAGCACGGTTCCCTTTTTAAAAAATGGCAGCATATCCACGGAGTGAATGATGGAGAGTGGTTCGAAGCATTCGTCTATCCGTGCTTCCGTCTGTGTGACCGTCCATGCGTCTGTTTGTGCGCCCATCCCTGCGTTCGTTCATGCATCCGCCCCTGCGTCCGTTCATGCGTCCATCCATGCATCTGTCTGTGTGTCCGTTCGTCCATCTATTCAACACCCTAAGTCCCGCCATCTCGCATCTTTTTATCATATATTCCTTATATAGAAGCACCGCCATTCAGCGGACATTTCAAGGACTAAACGAGAGGTGGCACACACACACTTTCTTACGGCTTGCGCTTCGGGTCTACTCCCCACCTTCAACCACCTTGAGTTCATGGTATATACTAGTTCATTGTATTCATGGCCCTGCGGCTCAACACTCGCTAAACCTTTCTAAAACTAAGGAGGTTACACCCAGCGAGTATAATGTAGCAACCCTTTCTTGTCCGATAGTGCTCAATGCACATGTCAATGGCTGCTAATGGGGATCGTAGCGTGCGCGTTGACTAAAAGACAAATGCTCCTTTCTCTTATTCCCCATTAGCAGCCATTTTCA
The DNA here is from genome assembly GCF_043290135.1 of Rhipicephalus microplus. Taxonomy (NCBI): domain Eukaryota; kingdom Metazoa; phylum Arthropoda; class Arachnida; order Ixodida; family Ixodidae; genus Rhipicephalus; species Rhipicephalus microplus. The sequence continues at coordinate 22,100,139 of NW_027464588.1, forward strand.
TGTACATTGAGCATTATTTTTATTGTTAAACAACGCACAGAAGAAATCTCTCACTGGCACCACCTTGGAGGTCAAATGTGATACCTATTTCGGGTATGTGCCACTGGTGGATACGTACTACGAGGGATGCACAAGCCACGCCATAAGGAGCTTCGCCCCTAAAACGAAGCGGGGGGAAGAACGAAAGCAAAGTGGAACTACCCATTAATGCTGATGTATTAGGCCAACTTTGTGCCCCCTGCCCTCTTAAAGGGGTCGTGAAACGCTCATTCTAAAGCGACAATGCGAAGCTACCGGCGTCCACAAGCACTAACTAGGTGACGTCATCATAAGTAATTCTTCGCCTATCGAGGAACGCAGAACCTTTCGGTACTTGGGTTCGCGCAACTCGGACACTCTTCAGCGTCTTTGTCATACGCAATCAGCTCTAACTTGAACTCTGACGTCATATTAGGCAGCGTCCTTGAGGGACGTGGATCGCGTATGTCAGGCGCCGTTGAATGCCTCTTGCGCGTGCTCGATATGCCATAGAGTTCCACGTTTCTCGATAGGCAAAGCTTATATGTAGGTTCACTCGGGCTGATGATACAGTTAGCGCATGTGGCTGCCGATGGTGCCGCATTGTCGTTGTAAAGCGACCATTTCACGAACCCTCTAAGAGACTTTGACAGACGTCCATCCCTGTCCTGCTCCCCCCCCCCATTCTGACGCCTTTGTGTATAATCGTCAACTGCATCGGCTGCATGACACCATCGCAAAGAGCTTGCTTCATATGCCACCAACGACAATCGAAAAATATCCTGGAATGCAGCATGTTCGATGTAGTGCATCAGCCGCAGAGCCAAAGCATAGTTTGAATGTCAACGCATTTGAAAGTTTTCTACGCTTTCGCTCGTATTTAATACATTCTGATTATAAAAAATAGCTCATTTTCTTTCGAAGGAGAAAAGTGCCGCCCCAGCTGTTTGGCCGAGAGCAGTCAATCGAGGTCATGGCCTGCCGCTACAGGAACCACCTTAAAAACGAAGATAAATTTTAAAAAGTGTTGTTTCAGCCACAGCAAGTTAAAATGAACCCCTCTTCTCAGCTCCCATTACAGTGTGTTTCACGATTGCCAGATGAGAAGCGTACGCGACCATCGTAAATTTTTAAGGGTGAAGCTCCTAAGGCCATGAATAGCTGCCTCGTTCGTATGTAGTATGCAGCCACCTGTAGATTATGCCTTCCTAAATAGTAGGCGTTGCGTGCTTTCGGAAAGATAGATCTATGATTGACTGTCTGATTTTCCTCCTCTGTACCCCTTGAAATCAACAGAGCGAGCAGCGCCAGCCACAGAGATCAGCTCGTGCCAGTCTTTATGCTTTGTCTTCTTCATCTTCATGCACTGGCACGTAGCATGACCCCCGGTGGCGGAGGCACCGTCCTGGGGCTTTAAAGGTTATTATCTGACGCATTCTTGTATGGCTTGATCCGCGAGACATGTACAATATCACTGGACCACACAGCAGATGATGATGGATAGATGGAACCGATCTCGTAGGTTACAGGTGTTACTTGACGCAATCTATGGTAGCGTCTTGTGTAATGAGACAAAAGTTTTTCCGATAGGGCCAGCCGACAATGAGGAGACCGGAATAAAACGAGAGTTCCGGAAGCGAAATGTACGTCTCTATGTTCCGCATCGTACCGATGGCATTGGTTGGTTTGCTACGCCATCAGCCGAGCGCGAATGAGCTGACGGGCATGATCGGCTAGCGCAATCGCTTCACGGGCATACTCACTGGTGGACGAGGTGTGAGCTGAGGTGACTAAGTCCAGTGGCAAAGTCGGCTCTCTTCCGTACAATAAGTACAACGGCAAAAAGCCCGCCGTGTCAAGACGGAATGAATTAAACGCAAAAGTTGCGTAGCGTAAAGCAAGGTCCCAGTCTCGGTGGTTGGGCGACACGCACATAGCGAGCATATTTGTTGAAGTACGGCTAAATCGTTCCGTGAGGCCGTTTGTTTGAGGGTGCTAAGTGGTTTTCAGTGTGTGTTGCGTGGAACAAGAACGCAGAATGTCGGCGATGACTTGGGATAGATATGTGCGGCCACGGTCTGTGAGGAGTTGTCTCGGAGCACCGTGAATCAACATAATGTCCCGTAGCAAGAAGTCAGCGACGTTGGTTGCACAGCTAATCGGTAGAGCTCACTAATAGCATAGCGTGTAGCGTAGTCTGTAGTAGTCTGTAATCACGGCTAAGTATTTGTTTCCCAATGTTGATGTGAGAAAAGAACCAAGCAGGTCTAACGCAACACGGCAAACTGGTTCCGCGGGCATGTAGATTGGTTGAAGATGGCCAGCGGGTAGCAGCGACGGTGTTTTACGACGTTGGTATATAGGTCACACGTGTCGACGTATCGGCGTACTGAGTGAGCAAGGCCTGGGCAGAAGAAGCGGTGCTGAACGCGCTCGTACGTGCGGGATACTCCAAGGTATCCAGCCGTGGGAGCGTCGGGAAGTTCGATGAGAGTACAGCGGCGCAAATGCTTAGGCACAACCATCACAAGGTCAGACCTGTCTGGTCGGAAGGTGCGGCGGTACAGCACACCCTTTTAAATAACAAAATAGCGGACGGACGCATCATTTGGGGAGGATTCCATACGGCTGATGATGTCAAGCAGCACTGGATCGCGCTTCTGTTCTTCCCCGATGTTAAAGAAGTCGGACACTGACAAAATAAAGTTCTCCGTGGGCTCGTCAGTGTCCTCAGGATCGTCGACAGGGTGCCGGGAGAGGCAATCGGCATCATGGTGTACGCGGCCAGATTGGTAGACCACCGAATAGGAAAACTCTTGCAGGTGCAAAGCCCAGCGACCAAGGCGGCCTGATGGATCTTTCAGAGAGTTGAGCCAGCAGAGCGCGTGGTGGTTGGTAACTACCAAAAATAGGCGTCCGTATAGATTAGGTCGGCATTTCGCCAAAGCCCACACAAGGGCCAAGCACTCACGCTCTGTCATCGAATAGTTACGTTCATGGGCGGATAGGAGGCGGCTGGCATATGCAGTAACACAATTATGGCCATGTTGTTTCTGAGCCAGCACTGCACCAATGCCATGTCCACTTGCATCAGCACGAATTTCCGTAGTTGCAACAGGGTTGAAGTGTGCCAGAATTGGAGAAATAGTGAGAAGAGCGATGAGAGACGAGAACGCAGTAGCCTTTTTGGAGCCCCATGAAAACGGGACATTATTCTTGAAGAGCTGCGTAAGCGGCCTCGGTAAGTGTGCAAAATGTTTCTCGAAGCGTGGGAAGTAGGAACATAATGCGATAAAACTGCGTACGTTCTTCGCAAGTCGTGGTACAGGAAAGTTTTTTCCGGCGGTGATTTTGACCGGATCAGGTTGTACACCGTTGGCGTCTACTAAATGGCCAAGAACTGTGATTTGATGGCATCCAAAGTGACATTTGGACGAGTTGAGCTGCTGACTGGCCAGCGTTACGGTAGATGCCTAAGATGGCTGAGAGGCGCTCTATACAAGTTTCAAGTGTTGGTGAAAAAACGATGACGTCGTCCAAGTAGCACAAACAGGTGGACCATTTGAATCCTTTAAGCAGGGAGTCCATCATTCGTTCGAAGGTGGCTGGAGCGTTACAAAGGCCAAAGGGCATGACCTTGAACTAATATAGGCCATCGGAGATGATGAATGCTGTCTTTTCGGGGTCCATTTCATCTACCTATATCTGCCAGGAGCAGGAACGAAGTTCTATGGAGGAAAAATAGTGGGACCCATAGAGGCAATCAAGCTCATCATCTATTCGTGGCAGAGGGTACGCGTCTCTTTTAGTAATTTTGTGGAGGTGTCTATAATCAACGCAGAAATGCCATGCGCCGTCTTTCTTGTGACTTAGCACTACAGGAGAAGGCCAAGGACTGCAGGAAGGCTCAACGATGTCCTTGGCGAGCATTTTGCCGGCCTCACTTTGGATAATGTGACGCTCGGCTGCCGACACCCGATATGGACTCCTATGAATAGGATACTCATTACCAGTGTTTACGCTGTGGGTCATACCAGTAGCTTTCCCCAACGAATGGCCCCTGAGGTTAAAAACGTCGATGTATGACAGTAGAACATGGTGGAGCTTGTGAGTCAGCTGCGGAGTTAAGTTGGAAGCGATCATCGACGTAATAGCGCTCTTGGAGCAAGTGTCAGATTAATAATGAACGTGGGGGACAGAAGGAGCAGCCATCGTGAAAACATCTGCGGCATTGCCTTCTAAGGCGCAGAGCAACGCCAAAGAGATCTATTGTGGCAGCACTTGAGGTGTCAAGCTAAAGTTTACAATTGGAGTCAAGTAGAATTTCCTGCGACGCAGAGAATGGTGTGCAGTAATGTAATGCCGTGGTTTATGAGGACATCTGTGATAGGGGTCAGAACATAGTCACCGTCGGGAACTGGTGGTATTGAGACGAGCTCTACGTACGTCAGTGTCTGTGGAGGGAGGTAAGCATATCCCGTTGTGCAGAGGCGACTTGGGCGTTATGCAAGAGGTTGTGTTGCGGAAAAGTGAAGACTGGGCGTACTGTTCGAACATTCTATGAGGAAAGAATGCGCGGACAGGCATTTGAGGCCTAAGATTACGTCGTGAGGCATTTATCTAGGACGGTGAAGAGAACAACTGTGTGTCGACCTGCAATGGTTACACAAGCGGAGCACATTCCAACGATAGATGCTATTTTGCCATCCGCCACACAGATGAACTGAGTGGTCGCAGGTTTGAGTACCTTCTTGAGCTTGCAGCGAAAATCACTCGTCATCACGGAAAGTTGAGCGCCGGTATCGACAAGAGCAGAGACATGTATGCCGTGTATCGTAGGTATATAAGGGACCGTTTTGTCTGTATTGTCAAGAGAGGATTTTCTGTCTGTCCTAGCGATGCAGTGCCACCTCTGGGAGCTGCAACACTTAGTTTTTCGTCGGGGAACCTGGTGGAAAGGTGGGGGAAGAAGGTCGCTGGGGCTGTAGAGAACGAGACTGGTGACGTTGGGGGGATGGAGAGCAGGAGTAGCGGTGTTGAGTAGGAAGTTCCTTGGCAAAATGGTCGCGGGTGGTCTCATGGCGATAGGCAGGACGAGCATGGAAGGGACGAGATGAGGCTTGTGCAGGAGGACCACAGCGTCTTCTGCAATGGCGAGAAATGTATCCGATTCGGTGACACGAGAAGCAGATCAGCTTGTCATCATGTGTTCGCCATGCGGAAGGATTACGGAACCTTGAGGGAGAGCTGGTCGGGAAGGGACGTGCAGGCGTGTATTGGGGCTGAAAGTCGGTGTGAGGGGACGGTGAAATAATGTAAATTCCCAAGCTGGCGATTTCCTTCCGTACGACTGCTTGAATGAGGGGCAACGTAATTAGAGGATAGGGGTCAGGAGACGTTGGTCCCACCTTCGCTGGAGCAGCCACTTCAAGTTCCCACCTGACGAGACACGTTAAGTTGTCACAGGTGTCTGGTGGATGATATGTGTCAAGACACGAGGACGTCACAGCAGTTTTCGGAAGGCGCTGGAATTTATTTAATTATTTATTTATTTATACATACTGCAGCCCCCAATTTGGGGCTATGGCAGGAGTGAGCAAATAACAAACAAACAGATCAACAGAGCAATAGAACAAAAGAACACTTAACGCAATTCAGCAAGGGCAAGTAAAAAATTTTCCAGCGGAAGGGAGCCAATATCACCGGACAGTTGATTCCACATTTCGGCAGTGAAAGGAAAAAAACTAAATTTGAATGTGTTAGTACGACAATGGTAAGGCTTGATATTAAGGTGGTGATTACTACTAGTTGTGGACGGCGAGGCAAATGAGATGTAGGTATTGTGGGACATGCGATAGACCGAGTGAATAAAACAGTAAAGCAGTTTCATAGAATCCTTTAGACGGCGCATGCGTAATGTGGTTAGGTCAAGAGAAGACAGGGCAAGGGAAGGTGAAAAGTAGCGATCATAGCGGTTACAAATAAATCTGATGGCTTTTTTTTGAATGGCCTCAATTCTATCGATTTCACCCTGCTTGTGTGGATCCCATACGGGGCATGCGTAGTCAAGTATAGGACGCATCAATGTTTTACACATTAGTAATTTAGTGCTTTTGGGGGATTGGGACAGTGTTCGTCTTAAATAACCTAACTTTTTAAAAGATTTTGTGCAGATAAAGTTAATATGCTGAGACCAAGATAAATTGCTAGAAAGAACAACACCAAGATATTTGTATTCTGTTATTTTTTTAAGGTGGATCCGTTAAACGAGTACGTGAAGCAGGAAGGGTACTTACTATTCGTGAAAGACATAAGCACAGATTTGTTAAAATTTATACTCATTTGCCAGGTTGCACACCATTCACAAAATTTAGTAAATGAGTCATTTAGACGATAATGGGCTTCAGGAGAGTCGATGGGTTCATACAAAACACAATCATCCGCGTACAGACGAATTTTACAGGTGACATTATTAGGCAAATCGTTTATGTACAGTAAAAACAGTAACGGGCCAAGTACAGAACCTTGTGGAACGCCTGAATTAACACTAACAATGTCGGAGTCAGTTGAGTTATAACAAACGTATTGTGAGCGCTCAGAAAGAAAATTAGAAATCCAGGTAACTAGTTGCGGGTCGTTTATTATGGCATTTAATTTGCATAGTAATTTAGAGTGAAGTACAGTGTCGAACGCTTTCGAAAAGTCGATGAATAGTGCGTCAACCTGATTACCAATGTCCATATTGCTAGAAATGTCGTGCACGAATTCGGTTAGCTGCGTAACAGTACTATAACTTCGTCTGAATTCATGTTGGAAGCTAGACAACAAATTATTAGATTCGAGAAATGCAATAATATGTTTGTATATAATATACTCTAATAGCTTGCAGGAATGAGGGGTAAGAGAGATGGGCCTGTAATTGCTGAAAACTTGCTTGTCACCAGATTTATGTAAAGGTACTATTTTGCCGTTTTTCCAAGATCTGGGAACGGTTCCAGATTTTACGGATTTATTGAAAATTATTGTCAGGTATTGAGAGGTCTAAAGGGAGTAGCGAACGAGAAACATGTTAGGGATACCATCGGGTCTATTACACTTTTTAGTGTCCAAATTAAGTACGAGATTTAGCACGCCCTCTTCAGTGATCACTACATCACTGATTCAAGACGTTGGATTCAAGGTGGAAAAAGAAGGAACAACCAGATTGTCGACTGTAAAGACAGACTGAAAGAACGAGTTAAAATTGTTCGAAATTTCCGCCGGATCATCAATGATTCTATCGTTTATTTTGAAAGAATTACAAGAAGCATCGCGAGGCAGGACCGAGCGCCAGAACTTGCGGGGATTGTCGGATAGTAAACTTTGAAGTTCAACACGAACAAAGAAATCTTTAGCTATATTTTGCTGCTCTCGAAATTGATGGGAGATGCGCCTGCTTTTAGCTTGTTGGAACCGGCGGCATTCTTGAATAATCGCATCAACAGATGACACAATTTTGAATACCAACAGGTTGAACGCATCCTCGGCGATACCCTTTAGAATATGCGCAGTTTCATCAGGCTCGGACATGTTTTCGTCAGCTTGGCGCCATAGTGAGAGGACAGCCTTTAATGTAACTGGTGTAAGACTCCGTGGAAGATTGTGCGTGAGTCGATAACGACGACCAAAGCTTCACTACGACCAAAGGGGTTGCCAAAAAGCTTACGTATCTTTTCCTTGAAGCTGTCCCAGCTTGTTACGTCATGCTCGTGGTTGTCAAACCAAACACGAGGAGTTCCGTCGAGATAAAAGATGACATTTGCGAACATAATTGTGGGATCCCAGGTGTAAGTGGCACTGACGCGTACGTAGAGGCGTAGCCACTGGTCGACGTATGAACCCTCGCGGCCGGAGCACACGCCAGGGTCTTTGAGGGCGGGAAGCGTCATGAAAGTTGTTGCGGGCGCTGGTTTGACAGGCCGGGCAGAAGGGTGGGTGACCAGGGAGGATGTAGCCGAGTCATGAGTGGTCTTGCTCAAAGCCGCGAGGGAGCGTCCTGTTCAGAGTTCCGTGGCAAGGACGGGGATCACACAACTCCACCAAATATGTTACGAAAAGGTGACCGACTCAGCGGGGTAGTCATATGTGTATTTTCAGCCAGTTAAGCGAGCAGCGCCTGCCACAGAGATTAGCTCGCGTCAGTCTTTGTCTATGCTTTGTCTTATTCAACTCCACGCACTGGCACGTAGCAAAATGTATAGCTACCACAACTAAAGTCATCAGAGAGCCTGGTTTTTAATGTAAAATCTTTTATTTATATATTCAGTGAAGAGGATAGTATATAATCATTTGTAGTACTTGAAAAATCGCCACGCACACTTGCAGATTTTTCAGCTCTCTCAGAGTTACCCAAGACGCCATAGAGTGAATAACGCTCAACTCAGCATGTCGTATTTTATGGCGCCGCCTTTTCTTGCATGCGCATGAATTATACATCTATCACTGCATTTGTACGTAGTTTTGGTAAGTATACCATCTCATCGTTGTTATCGTTTGAGAAAGAGTAAACTTATGTATCAACGGCAGCGCTGAGCACGTCATTGCTAAACCAACTCTTACTCTAGACTCAGATACTCCAATTCAAGGAAGAAAAGCTTAGCCTTTAGCCTCTAAAAACCTGACTCAACAACTCAAGCAAACAGATTTTTTTCTACGGCTATCTCTTTGAAGAGGTTTAATACTCTTGCACGTTGAGTTTCGCCAACTTCGGGGAAATTTCCCCCTCCTTTTTGCGCAAACAAACTTTCGTTTTCTTCTGATGTAAACTGTCTCGGCGCGGCTAATGAACACCACACGCAGACAGGCTCTTTTCGACCGCCTTTAATTGAAACCGGAGTCTCATAGCGCCACAGTGTATGCTGCCCTGCCGAAAACAAGTCTCGGGCATCCTGCTCTCGCCAAGTCATTTTTGGCACTTACTGTAGTGGCAGAGAATGTGTCATGGGCACCGAAAAAGCCCTCGTTAATCATTGTGGTCGCTCAGTAGAAAAAGACGCACCAGTCCGTGGCTCAATGCAACCGCGCGTACGCTGTCGAAAGTCCCTCTCACATCCCGATTGATGAAAAGCACAGCGTTCTCACAGCGAGCTCATTTGAGGACGAAACTGTATGCAATGCACAAGAACTTCGGCTTGCAAGACGAATTGAGGCCTGTTTTCACGCTGAAACAATCCCCTACTCGGGGTCATTGTTTACATAAAATCACACCCAGAAGATAGAGTCGTTTATGAAAGCAAAGCAGTGATCAAGTATTGAAATCCGGTAATAGATAATGAGGTGCGTTCGTAGACTGCCACAAAATCACGGTTGTAGCATACGAAACAGGCAGGAACGCCTTTACACATTCGTACTTGAAATGTTGCGCAAAAATAAAGAAGTGGTCAGAAAAAAAAGTCATCGTTATGGCAGGAAGACAATGAGTCGAGACAGTTGATTTGCGTTCGTTGTTGAAAATTTTTGGTAAGTGGACCAGTGTATGGGCCGAAAGTTTCCAGAAATTAAGGCGATTATTATTGTTTCAACAATGTAAAGCTAGGACTAAGTGCACATGAATTACTTACCGTCAATTTTTTTCCTATACTTCACTGCTATATCGTTCTTATCTACGTTAAATTGGTCCATATAGTATCAGAAGATACCAGAACTTGCGCGGCGAATAAACTTGGCAGCGGGGACTGGAAGGTAAGATTTTTCTGCTGTGAAATAATACAGGCCGTTCTTTCTCTTTCCTCTGTAGAGACAAAAATTTGATACTTCATAAGGTGAAATTACAAAGTCATGCTTCTCACAACAGAAAAAATGGAGA